>NW_007074921.1:74332-89926 GCF_000164805.1 Carlito syrichta
CTCCGAGGCCGGGGGCGCGGGCCACGAGGAGGGCCGGGCCAGCCCGCTGCGCCGCGGCTACGTGCGCGTCCAGTGGTACCCGGAGGGCGTCAAGCAGCATGTGAAGGAGACCAAGGTGCGGCCGCGCGCGGGGTGGGGGCTGGGCGTGTCCCGGGGGGCCCGGCTGGACGGTGCGGGGGGAAGGGGGCCGGCGGCTGGCGGCTAGAGCCTAGGCCCAGGAGGGACGGCGTGCAGGGCCCTGCCCCGAGTGGTGCCACTGCAGTGGCCGAGGAGGGAGGACAGCCCGAGGAGAGGGTAGCTCCGTGCAGAGTCATTGCACCAGCCCTGGGCGCACCCGCGAGCCAGGCGCTGCTGGCCCGGGACAAGCCATGCTATGCTGTGGTGGCGGCCTCGCGGTTAAGGACGTGAACCGACTCCCTGGGGAACCTCCTCTGGCTCTGAGGCGCAATCGGCATTACACCAGTGCGGCGTTCTGCTGACCCCCAAGGAGCTTCGCGCAGCATTGTGCATCCAGAAATGAAGGCCGTGCCGGGTCCGTGCAGGGAGGGGTTATGGGCATTCCAAAACAAAGATAGAGGTGAAAACCCCAGCCGATTTGAAAACCCCAGAAGTTCACTAGATTACAGAATGCATTATGGTGGACCAACCCAATCTCTTTTTGTTTTACCTTGCTGCTTCATTTAAATTGCTGCGGGGAACTTTGTGAGTAAAATCGTTAATAATCAGAGCCATGATATTAATAGTACTGGGGGAGATTCTGACAGCTGCAACTGGGATTGATGACTCCTAAGTCCATTTGGACTTCTTGAAAAAAGATATTGCTGAACCATGGATAGAGGAGAGTCAGCAATTTGGAAAACTGAAGGAATTTTTTTGACGTGAGGCTGTTAGGTCAACATGAGACTCCCATATGGGATTGGGGTGATGCTAGTGAATATAGCAGTTTTACAAAACAAAGGGATTTATCATAACCTGAAACCTTGAGCCAAGGTTAGTTTGGTGGCTTGTTTTGCTGAGTGTGAATTCCTATCAATGACACACACACACACACACACACACACACACACACACACACACACACACACACACACCCCTTTTTCCTCTCCTCCTTCCCTTCCCCTTCTGGAAAACATTTATAAGTAAGAATCAGGCCTGCTCTGTTTAGGTCCCTGGGAGGTTGAGAGGGGAGGGCACTTTAGAAGTTAATCTGGGTTTCTCACACAGTGGGAGACAAAGGCGACAGAGGAATGGGGCTTCATGCCAAACTACAAAGAGGGTCTGTGACAACTGCTTGAGCAGGAAAAAGGCCCCGCTCCTGAGAAGAGCTTGTGATCTGTTCCCAGTGGCAGAAGTGAGTGCTGATACCAGCAGGGTCTTTTTCTTGCTGATGCGCATGCATCCACAGACACAAATCTACACACAGAACCTGACTTCCCCTCAGAGAAATGCAAGTCAGGCAACAGCTCCCTGACTCAGAAAGAAAATTATTAGTTCATATGCAAAAGTATTTGGAAAATATTACTTTTTACAGCAGAATGGTTGTTAAAAATTACCACTAGTATCGTTGTGTCAGGAAAAGAGGGTTGTTGCTCTCTAATACTGTGTGACACAAGATGGTCGCTGGTGTCTTTCTGTGAGTGTTTGGGAATGTTTTTTTACCACTCATCTTCTCTAGAGGTTTCTGACTTTTGAAGTACAACTCATTTGACTCCAGTATCTGTGTGTCATGGCCTCCTTCCCTGAGGCTCAGGGAGGCTGGCCCAGCTCACTACTGGGAGCTGCCATGTTTATCAGTTGTTGTTCCTGTCCATCTTGACTTTGGTGGTTAACTTTGTTTATTTTCTGTCCGTTATATTCTGTCTGCCTCCCACACCATGTGTAATTATACAAAGCTTTACTTAAAATACCCATTTTGGAGTTGACTAGAAAACAACTTTAAGGTACCAGCTTGCATAGATTTTGAAGCTGGCCTCTTGTGACTTGCTTTGAATTTGTTGAAATCCATTTTGTGGCTCTGGTGGTGGTGTTTTCTTTATCATTGTAGTTTCTGTAGCTTCTCTGGGCTTAGCAAAAGCCAAGGGACATAGGAATTCCCGGAAGTGGTGGAATGTAATGCCCATTTATGGGTGGCAGGATCCAGTTCTTTTAGGATTTGAGATTAGGTTTGTTTTGATGGGGGGAGTTTATAACTGATAGGGATAGCTCTCTGTTACTGTGAGCTATAGGCACAGTGACTCTGGTCAGCTGAATGTCTCCTGCTCTGCTCCTGGCCACCAACCAGGGTGGTAGGGTGGGTGCTGGGACCTTGCAGCATTGTGGTTTAGGATAAGTTTTCTTCTCACCTCCTATTCCTTATAAACTCCATCAAGGTGGCAGTGTGCTGTAAAGGCCATTAGACTAAGACTGAGCATTTAGTTTCTGAGTTCTTCTAGTTATGAGATTTGAGAACCCAGTTATTGATAGAATAATGTAGCAGTTTTTTTAAAGTTACTGATTTATTTACTTATTGTTTAGACAGGGTTTCACTGTGTTACCCAGGCTGTAGCTAGGATTACTGGCATTTGCCACCATGCCCAGCTGTAGTGATAGTTTTGAGAAACTTTTTTTTTTTTAAAGCTGCTATCTATAGTGGGTTTTTTTTTTTGTTTGTTTGTTTTTTGTTTTTTTTTTTTTAGTCAGGATCTCAACTCTATCTCTTGGACTGGAGTGTAGTGGCATGACCATGGCTTATGGCATCCTCAACTTCTTGGGCTTAGGCAATTCTTCCGCCTCAGCATTCTGAGCAGCTGGGACTACAGGTGCATGCCACCATGCTTAGCTAATTTTTAAAATTTTTTTGTAAAGATGAGGTTTCACTGTGTTGCCCAGGCTGGTCTCATACTCCTGGGCCCAAGCAATCTGCCCACCTCAGCTTCCCAAAGTGCTAGCATTACAGGTGTGAGCCATTGTGCCCAGCCAGAAATTTTTAAAATAGTTTCTATTTAATGTGAAGTGTTTCATAGGCTGTGGAATATTTTTGTAGTTTCTGTGTTATGTTAGAGGGTAGTGAATAAAGACTTCTTACTAGTCTCTTAATTTTTTAGTGAACAAATTTACAAAGAGAGATGAATAGACTGGGCAGCAAGTCCTACCTTTTTCCTACCATCATGAAAATAGTGACAGGAATAAAGTGCTTCCATGGAGCTGTGGAATATATGGTCATCTTCTGGAGCCTTCCATCAGCCAAAATTAAGCTTCTTAAGGACTTAAAAGAAGCAGGCGGCCTGTGCCTCTTACATTCTCCTTTCTTTCCCCAGGCTCCTGACCTCCTGAGGGGGTTCAGCAAGGTAGTCCATTGATCCCCCTTGAAACTCTTCCCATCTGGCTATGGATCTCTTCAGAGGAGGTTTGCCCCTTCTCCATCACTGGTCATCCTTCGAGTATAATTTTGGAATAAGGCCAAATGCCAACAGCTACTTAAACCTTCTTGAGCACTGGCGAGACTTGGGGGTCCTTCTGGTCTCTACCTGTCACAGTTGGACAGAAAGGCCCCTTGCGAGGAAGGGAGCAGGACTTCCGTCTGTCGGCCCAAGTTCAGCTTTCCTTTTGGAGGCGACCTGTTCATGCTTTAGTTTTCTTTGCTTTCTTGTCTGTTGTGTATTGTCTTTTGTTTTAAGTTGCTACCAAATTCAGGGTCTCACTAGTTTTGAGAGATAATGCCTATAAACTACAGCTGTCTGTGATCACCTTGCTTTTGTGAGGCTGTGTGTGTGAGAAGCATCCCTGATGACAGGTCTCTCAAGAACTGGCTTTTCAGTTTATTTTTGGCTCCTACTCAGGCCAGCATTTCCGTGGGGAAAGCTATATAGGTGTAGCGTCATAGCATGTAAAGTTTGTCTCACTCTTCCAGGTGCCAACTCCATTAAAAGCAGTTGTTCTCGGTGATGTAATATGAAGAAGTTATTAAGATTAACCAAGATAGACTAAGTGCACCTAATTGCATTTTATTCAGGTAGGATCCCAGCACATGTAGCCTCGAATGACTGTTCTGTGATTTTATTCTTTGTCCCTTAATTTTCTGTCTTCTAACTTTTGGGCCTCAAAGTCTTGATGATGACTCTGTCTGGATGTAACCGATTCAAGGGCACTTTTCCCAGATGAGGGACCTATGTTTTGTACTGTGATTGGAAGCCAAAACCCCTGGGTGTTCTTCCTAGCTGGCACCTACCCTGAATGACCTTGACCATTTCATTGCCTCATTTTCTTTCTCTGCAGTTAGTCTGTCTTTCTAACCCTTGAAAGGAGCCTGCACGGATGGAATAACCAGAAGTGTAGTTAGGTCATGCCAGGGACAGCCACTTGATTATTAGCAAACTTCATTCTGATGTCTGTCAGACAGAGCCAACCTTGTCCCTTCAAGAGACCACTTGTGTGTCATAGGGTGATACGTTACCAAAGAGGCACCTTGGAAGCAAAAGATGCACAGGGCTTTGTTTCAGTGGCATAGGAATTCCTGATTGATCATGTTGCTAGTGACCAGATGGGTTATAGATTTGACTTTATTAAGTCTCTTCTAGAAATACTCATGAACTTCACACCTTTATTACTTTATAAGAAATTCAGGAATGCACATTTAGAGTAATACCTGCCAACCTCCAGGAGGGGGGTGGAATGAATATATATGTATATATATGTGTTTTCCAGAGTCTGATAGACACATCTTTTGAAATTCCCAAAAGATAGTTTCCAAAATTATGAATTATAAGGATGATAGAGTATTGCTTTTGTTTTCTAAGATAATAAGAGATTGTTTACTATGTGGCAGGCATTCTTTTTTTTTTTTGAGTTGGAGTCTCACTCTGTCGCCCAGACTGGAGTGCAGTGGCCGCTCCCGGCCACCGCAGCCTTGCCTGCTGGGCTCCGGCAATCCTTCCGCCTCAGCCTTCCGAGTAGCCGGAATTACAGGCATGCGCTACCATGCCCGGTGGAATTTTTTTTGATTTATTGTAGAGATGAGGTCTCGCTGCCCAGGCGGGTCTTGAACCTGTGGGCTCAGGCAATCCACTCACCTCAGCCTCCCAAAGGTGTGGGATTACAGGCTGAGCCACCGAGCCCGGCCCGTTCCAGGCATTCTTTAAGTGCTTAGTATGTTTTACTTCAGTGGTCCCCAACCTTTTTGGCATCAGGGACTGGTTTCATGGAAGACAGTTTTTCCATGGATGGGAGTGGGGTGGGGGGGATGTAGTATCATCAGGCTAATACGCACTCTCATAAGGAGCGTGCAGCCTAGATCCCTTACATGTGCAGTTCACAATAGGGTTCACATGCCTATGAGAATCGAATACCCCACTGATCTGACAGAAGGCGGAGCTCCACTCACCCGCTGCTCATCCCCTGCTCTGCAGACCAGTTCCTAGCAGTATCTGTCTGCAGTCCAGGAGTTGGGGACCTCTGTTTTGCTTAAGGCACACAACAACCCTGTAAATTAGGTACCATTATTTAGCCCCATATTCCAGAGGAGGAAACTGAGGAACAAAGAAGTAAATTTCCCAGTGTCACACTGCCAAGTGGAGGAACCTGAATACAAATTGAAGTAAATGTACTTTGTTCTCACTTGAGAATATGTAAGTCCAGGATTCATAGATATTACTATATCTGACCGAGTACCCTAATCAAACATGAATCAGAAGCCCTGCGGTTGGCATTAATCATCCTGTCTTTAAACAGTTGGAGTCTTAGTGTAACAAGTAAGGAGGGAGGAAGGCGCAGGATGCTGGGATGGGTGGAAATTGTACCAGTGGGTAGGAGAGAGGAAGATGATGGATCAGGAGCAGGACAGGAGGAATACCACGTTTGTACTTGTGGTGTGCATCTGCTCTTCCACACTTTTCATTTCTTCTCAAAATAACTGCCAAAAACATTTCTAGTGAACCTTTGAATGCCCTCATGTTGAATGAAGGCAACCTCTGTAGTCTGATTCATTTCAACACTGGTTTTATTCCCTACCTCTACCTCCTGCTGCAAAACAAGTGTGCAAACATTCCATGTAATTGGTGTTTGTTTCTGTGTTGACTTAGAAATGGTCAGTGTTAGGAACTCCAGCTTGACCTCCTGTTCCCTCTTCTGCTGCTACTGTCATCCTCAGCCTAAGAATGCTGAGTCATGAGACAGGTTCAGGAGGGACTCCTTGGAGGGAAGCTAGTTCTTCCTCTGTTCCAGTTTCCGTTCTCTTCAGCTTCCACGTGTTTTCGCTTTAGGACAATAAAGGTCTTTTTGTACTTTCTCTATCCCCTCTTCACTATTTTCCTTCCTTCTCTCTGTTTCATTTTCCTGTTCTATCGAGAGGAACTTTTTGTCTCTCTTTACTATTTTACCCAGTATCGGGCCTCATGGAATCCAGTAGAAGCTGTTCAGGGCCAGCACTTTTAAAAAGTGGTGCAGTTATCATGTGTAACATGAATTGCCATCCCAACAGTGCTGGGCATGTGATCAGTGTCAGCTGTCTCTGGTGGTCCCTTCAAAGATGCAGTCAGGGTGGCTTTCTGTGACGAGTGGGTTTTCGCCCAGGAGAACATGATCTGTGCTCCTGTTCTGATAGAAGCTTTTGGTGTTTTCTTGCCCAGTGCTTAGCCTGCTTCTGGGTGAGAGTGGGGAGTTGCTAGTTTAAAGTGATAATTAAAAGGAGGAAAGTAACAATCAGGATTGTTTATAAAGTGCTTTCCAGTTTGTAAGATGCTGTCACTTATCTTACTTAATAGGATTTGGGTATATTTAACTGTAACTCCTTCCTGAGGCTTCACTTGCTCCAGTGAATGGATGCCAGGCCCAGAGGAGGTCATGATTTTAATACTGCTGCATCCACATTTGAAGCTCTTACTGAGCAGGAGTGCCCATTCAAAATTGCTTCTGTTTCTGACATTCCAGCCAGTCCCTGGGGGCTCTATGAGAAACTACCTGACGTGTGTGGTTACAGACAGGGAAGAGTAAAATACCCACTAGAATTTCTTGTAATTCACAATAAAATTGAATCGTGTTAATGGATAATCCTCTGAATGTTTGTACGCCAAGGTTATTTGCCCATGTTTTGTTTGTTAGCTATACTCTGCGGTTGAGGATTTCATGTCCTTCAACCCAGGTTGACTGTGTGGAATGGATCTTTTGGGCAGCTTTGTCTAGGTCATGCTGAGCCTCTCTCTTCCCCTCCTTACCCCCCCCCCCCGCCGTATTCTGTAGTCTATTGAAACAATTCTGTGAAAAGCAAATCTTTATGATTTAAACATTGCCGGCAAATGATATGCCACTCTGAAGTATTCAGCAGGCAGTAAGTATTGGAATGAGTGTCCTTTTTGGATAAAATCTGGCTAATTATTTGGGAGATTTTCAGTTTGATTGCATATTTTGAGAGACCACAGCAGTATTTAATATTCAGCTAGCTCAAAGGAGTAAGATACTTGCTAGGTCACTTTTGGTTTAAATGGATACACAGCTATAGCTGGGAAAGTCTGACAATTTCAAGTTTAAAGAATTAAGATACTGAGTCATGCTGGAAAAAAAAAGGGCAGTCAATCCTACCAACAATAAGATGAAAACTCCCAGCTATCACTGACAGATTTCCTGCAGGCTCCCTTAAAGAGATGGTACTTTATTTGCATCCTGCAAGAGAGAGCTGGTCTTTCACACTCAGCAGCTCTGATGATCCTCTTCCTCCTTGATTTAATTTTGGTCCTTTTTGTGGGACGCCTCTGGGATCAGGGCTGGTGAAGATACCTTGACAGACATGTCCACCGGACTGTTTGCTAGCTCCTTAAGTGTAGGTGGCAGGTATATAGACACACAAATACGACTCTCAGCAGCTTCAGGAGCATCAAGACTTGACATATGCAGTGCTGAAAGCATCCTGGTATTTGTCTGCTCTGACTGTTTAATTGCTTAAGGGATTGTGAGAGCCCTGAAGGTTGATGACATCATCTGCAAGCCAAGGAAGAAGGCATGTCTCCCTACCCCCAGCGTGCTTTCAGGGGATCCCAGCACCTTACTGGTGGAAATGGATGTCTGTCTTAATTTCTTATGACCTCGTCACCTCTTTAGCCTTTTTCTGCCTGGCCTCTCACACCACTGGATGTGACGGCTCCCCTGAAGGTTACAAGTGACTTGTGAATTCCTAGTCACTGCATTTGCTGACATTTTCTTAGCCCTTGTCCTCTTTTTGACCTGTCAGCCTTATTTAGTATGGTTGACCATGTCCTCTTAATGGAAACTTCCTTCCCTTGGGTTCCATTACACCAGAATATACTAAATGGTTCTCTCTTTTTTTGTTGTTTTTGTGTCCTTCCTCTTACCCCCTAGATGTGAGGTTTTTCCAAGATCTGCCCTCTTCACCTCTCCCACTTCATTTTTTTGGAGTGCTCTCCAAGCCTGTAGCTACATCTGCCTGCATTTAGATGACTTCCACAGCTACGTCACATTTCCAGCTGCTGACTTGATAGCTCCTTCATGTCATTTAGATTTTATGGGTGTAAAATCTTGTTATATGTGACTACCTCCTCATCCCCAAGCCCGTGGAATTAAATTTTTCCCCCAACTTTTTTTTTTTTTTTTTTTTTTGGTGCTGGAACCCAGGACTCAACTTTTAAATTGAAAAATTTTTAAACATACAGAAAAGTTGAAAGTCTAGGCCAGTGGTTACTAAGTACCAACCATTGTGAATCAGCAGTTGTTAACATTCTGCCATATTTGCTTCATCTATGTGTGTAAATATATTTCCTCCTAAATGACCTCTTGGATTGTGTCAGGATCCAGCCTCTTGTCTTGCCTTGGGTTGTCAGTCAAGATCCCTCACCTATAGTCCCACTTTATTTTCTTTTTTTTTTTTGTTTTTTTGTTTTTGTTTTTGTTTTTTTTTTTGAGTTGGAGTCTCACTCTGTCGCCCAGACTGGAGTGCAGTGGCCGCTCCCGGCCACCGCAGCCTCGACCTGCTGGGCTCCGGCGATCCTTCCGCCTCAGCCTTCCAAGTAGCCGGAATTACAGGCATGCGCTACCACGCCCGGCTGATTTTTTTTTTGATTTATTGTAGAGATGAGGTCTCGCTGCCCAGGCTGGTCTCGAACCCGCGGGCTCAGGCAATCCGCTCACCTCAGCCTCCCAAAGGCACGGGATTACAGGCTGAGCCACCGAGCCCGGCCCCACTTTATTTTCTACCTCTTCAGTTGACTCCAGCCAGTCTGACTGTTTCCCCCAATTCACCTGTGGTGTTCCTTGCTTCTAATGTCCCTTGATACACTTGGCATTCTTGCTCCTGGATTGGAAGCTCCTTGAGAAGCAAAAACAGCACCTCCTAAGGCTTACAAGCTATGACACGTGTAGATTCTTGAGAAACATTTGAATGAGTGACCAGAGTTTACTGCTTCACGCTTACATACAGAGTCTACCTAGTCTTCTTCCAGACACCTTGAGATCTGTGCTGGAGCTGTGTGGACTGCTTGCTGGCCCACTCCACCTTGTCCAGCCTCCAGCACAGGTGGGTTGATGATGCACAGTAATTTATTGCCCAAGCTGGGACATAAGGGCATCCTAAAACTAGGAAGAGCAGATGAATCAAAATACACCGTACTGTAGTGTGCTATCATGAGACTTCCCAGGCAGAGTACATGCACCGTGGGCTAGAATAAAGCTAGCTAGAGCTAGTGTCATCTGTGGTGTCACCTGTGGTTGCAATGCAGTTGTGTCTGGCTGCATTTCTCCATGTAATAGTCCCCACCGAAAGCACTTGGCAAGTGGCAGATTCACACAAGTGAGTTTCCTGAATGGTGATCAGCACCCAGTCCTTACCTTAGGAGGAAGACTGAGTCCAAGACTCCTGTACTGGCAAAAGAATACCAGCCTAACTGGTATGAGTGAACCAAGAACTATAAATCAATCAGGAACGCAGTTTGGGCTATGTGCTCTGCCTGCATCAAGACCTTGTGGAGGGAGCCTGGAGTTGCAGTGGTTATGTCAGGCCTGTTACTTTGAAGGAATCAGGAACCATCTGTTAAAAATGGATATAACCATACCCGTTTATTGGGGTGAGTGTGGAGAGCATGAATAAATGCATTCTAGACCAGCATTTCTCCAAGGTTAATATTAATATTGCATACCACCACCTGGGTTCTCCTAGTGCAAGTTATTCTAATTCCACTGGGCTAGAGAATCTGCTTTTTGCGATGAAAATATGATAGTTATTATGAGTATAATGCAGCCAGTTCAAGAGGAAAATGATTATTCAGCATTTTAATTAAATTACTGTCTTTTATTCAGCCAGTCTCAATGGATTCTTACTATGTGCCCTGCAGTGTTAACTCGTGCTTTATCTGTGTCATCTCAGGTGGCCAGTGCCCCATTTTTAAATTGTTTTCTTTTATTTTTTCTTCAATGACAGGTATCCTAGAGCCAGTGTCCCATTAGAGAGACTGAAACCCAGAGAGTGCTTATAACTTGCCAAGACCACACAGCTAGTAAGAGGCAGACTCCAGATTCAGGCTTAGAGCTGTTTGTGCAACCTCAGTACATGTTGTCTTCATGATTACATGGCTGCCTCTACACTGGGTTGGATGTTATGGGGAGTCAGGACACCCCACACAGGCCTTATCCTCCAGATTAGGCCCAGCAGACTTTCTGGAAAGGGCCAGATGGTAAATGTTTTAGGTTTTGCAGGCTACACTGTCTCCTTCCAACTTTGCCATTGTGGCATGAAAGCATTGAGAGACAATAAGCAAATGAATGGGTATAGCTGTGTTCCAGTAAAATTTTATTTAGAAAAACAGGCAATAGTCTGGATTTGACCTGTAGGCTGCAGTTTGCCCACCTCTGCTCTAGAAGAGTCCTGACTAATAGAGATATAACGTGAGCCACATCCGAAAAAGTAAATAGAAACAGGTGAAATTATTTTAGTATATTTTACTTAACCCAATGTACTCAAAATACTGTATCAACATCAATATGAAAAGTATTTATGAGAGATTGTACATTCTTTTTACTATAGTGGCTACTGTACTGGAAAGCACTGCTCCAGAAACTTAGTCTGATAAGATAGAGAACCCTCCCTCTGATCCCTTACTCAGCTTTTTTTCTTCACAGCACCTAGCATTATCTGAGATTATATTACTTCATGTCCTGTTTACTGCCTCCCCAGCCATAAGGTAAGAGAAGTACAGAAATGTCTTGTTCACTGCTGTATCCTCAGTGACTGGCTCAGTGTAGGTGCTCAGTGAGATGTGTTTGATGAATGAATGAATTAATGCACATAAGGGAGCAAGAATGAATTTCCCTGTGATGCATACAATTAAAGTTATGAGGGAGTGTAGTGGGGAGTTTTAGGAAGTGCCATATGGAGGTACCTTTTGAGTTAGTCCTTGAAAGATAAGTGCTTGGAACAGCAGTGGTAAAGAGAGGGTCATCCTAGGCGGGAAGACCAATGTGCTCAAAGGCAGTAGAGGCAGGAAGTTCATGGAATGTGCCTGAAAAAATGGTTCACTTCTGGATTACTTGAGCCCAGAAGTTCGAGATCAGCTTGGGCAACATAATGAGACCTCATGTCTACAAAAAAAAAAAAATCAAAAATCAGCCAGGAGTGATGGCGTACGCTTGTAGTTCCAGCTAATTAGGAGGCTGAGGCAGAAGGATCACCTGAGCCTAGGAGGTCAAGGCTCTGGTGAGCCGTGAGCTATGAACCTGCCACTGCACTCTAGCCTGAGTGACTGAGTGAGATTCCAACTAAAAAAATAGAAAAAACCCAGAAAATACAGAAATGCTTCACTTCTGCAGTTCCAAACTTAGACCTCAGAACTTCTTTAACTTAAAAATGATTGAGGACCCCAACAAGCTTTTGCTTAGATGGGTTGTCTTTATTAACATTTACCATATAAAAATTTAAACAGTCCGGGCTTGGTGGCTCAGCCTGTAATCCCGCGCTTTGGGAGGCTGAGGTGAGTGAATTGACTGAGCCCGCGGTTTTGGAACCCACCTGGGCAACTTGGCGAGACCTCATCTCTACGATAAATCAAAAACTAGCCGGGCGTGGTAGCGCGTGCCTGTAGTTCCAGCTACTTGGAAGGCTGAGGCGGAAGGGTCTCCGGAGCCCAGCAGGTCGAGGCTGCGGTGGCTGGGAGCGGCCACTGCACTCCAGTCTGGGTGACAGAGTGAGACTCCAACTCAAAAAAAAAAAATTTAAACACAACTTAAAGCCTGAGGATACCCAGGCACACATTCTGTTAGCCATCAGAGCAGTGCCATCATCACCCATCATGTAGCCTCTGGAAAATTCCACCGTAGACTTATGAGGATGAGAGAGGAAAAGGAAATTAATCTTAGTGTTGTGAAAAGTTTTGACTTTAAACCTGCTGAGAAGATCTCAGGGATCCCTGGACCATGTTTTGAGAAGTGCTGAGCTAGAGGTAGGATGGAAGAAGACAGGTGAGAGAGTGCTGGCAGGTGAGGCTGGGCCTGACTGTAAATAATGATAATAACAAAAGTTTATTGGCATCTGCTGTGTTCTAAGCACTGTCACTGGAGAGGCCCATGCAGACAGTAGTGTTACTTTACAGTTGAGGACAGGTTAAGGCGGTGAGCGGAAGGGCTCAGGTTAAAACCCGGCAGTGCCCCTAGCCACACTGTCAGCTGCTTCTTGAAGGCAGCTGGCGTTGTGCTTGCTGTGTGGTATGCAGGTCTTTGGAAAACAGACTCAGGTGTTTGGATTTGCTTTTTGCGTAATGAGGAGGTGCTTCAAAGTCTGCAGTGGGTGATTTAGCAGCAGTTCAAAGGTGTATTGGGGACTGGAAATCCTGGAGACCAGTTAAGAGGTTTTTTTTTGTTTTTTTTTTGAATTGGAGTCTCACTCTGTTGCCCAGACTGGAGTGCAGTGCAGTGGCCACTTCCGGCCACTACAACCTCGCCTGCTGGGCTCCAGCTATCCTTCCACCTCAGCCTTCCGAGTAGCTGGAATTACAGGCACGCGCTACCACGCCCAGCTGATTTTTTGATTTATTGTAGAGATGAGGTCTTGCTGCCCAGGCGGGTCTCGAACCCGCGGGCTCAGGCAATCCACTCACCTCAGCCTCCCAAAGGCACGGGATTACAGGCTTTAAGAGGTTTTTACAGTGCAGATGAATTGTCTTTTCTGTGCATTCAGTTTGCATGACATCACATATGCATGCATGGCATGGAATGATGAAAGTATAATAAGTCCCCTACAAATGAACCTTCTAGTTGCAAACTTTCAAAGATACAAATGTATCTTTGTTTGCACGTGATCTTTCAAAGATACAAATGTATCTTTGTGCATTCCCACATTCAGCCAATCATATAAGTTAGTCCATGTGTCTGACATACATTGTCACGTGCTTGCAAGGTATTGTACTGTAAAATCAAAAAGGTTTTCTGTATTTTTTTTGTTTTTTTAATGTATTATTTGTGTGAAAAGTATTATCAACCTATTACAGTACAATACTATATAGTTGATTGTGTTAGTTGAGTACCTAACACAAAGTCAACTTTGTTGGACTTATGAACAAATTGGACTTAGGAACGCACTCTTGGGATGGGATTTGTTCGTTTGTTGAGGACTTACTGTACTGACTTTTCAAACAAAATGGCCCATAAGCGTGAGTCGGCAACTTCATCCAATATTCGGTGGAGGAAGCAATGCCTGTTCCAGTGCAAAAGGAAAGACTTGTTTATGTTGGACTTACGGACTTAGGGAATTTTTCAAAGATTATTTTGAATACTCAGTTTGACCTTAGGACCTAACCCCCCAGTAAAATCAGGACTCTACTGAATGTAAGAGCCATAAATAAAGCTTTGAATTAAAGTGATGCTGTAGAGAGGAGGGAGATGTGGTTGTCGGGAAAGATTTCTCAGATGGGCCGCAAAGGCGTGAAGGATGTTTGGGGAATAACAGGTAAAGCATGTGTTCTACTGCCTGGCACATAGCTGAGTCGGGGTACGTGGCAGGAGGTGGGAAACAGGGCAGGAATGGGGACATCGGGGTGCCGAGGCTTTCAGATGACCAGGAGAGAGATGAGAAACCTTTAAGTTAAAAAAATTGTAAAATATACATAACAAAACTTACCATCTTAATAATCATGTAAGTGAACAACAGTTCGGTGGCATTAAGTACATTCATATTATTTTGTAACCATTATCACCATCTGTCTCTAGAACTTTTCATCATCCCCCCCCACTGAAACTCTGTCCCATTAAACAATAACTCCCCAAACCATCAAGTTTTATAGCTTTTAGAAAAAATTTTATTGAAGTGATAGGTGTTCACTGAAGACATGTGGTCGCCTTTATATAGAGAGTGAGAAGAGGAAAGCATGGCAGAGACTCAGACTTGTCATGTATGTGGCCAGGTCACTGGTCTTGCCTGTAATATCAGCATGGACAGAGAAGTGTAGAGGGAGATTCTGTTTAAGACAGCATTGTAAATTGGATGCCTAGAAGCATCCAGGTGAAAAGAGATACCTACCTTGGAAATGTATATTCAGCTTGTCCCCTGTCTTTCTTTAATTCTTACTGCTGTCCTATTTCACGCCCTCATAATTGCAGTTTTTAAATAAGCATTTTTTAGATTTATAGAAAAGTTGCAAAAATCATACAGAAAGTCCTCTTATACCCTTCACCCAACTTTCCCTCATGTTCCAGATCTTGTATATCACCATCAAATTTTTTTTTTTTTTTTTTTTTGAGTTGGAGTCTCTCACTCTGTCACCCAGGCTGGAGTACAGTGGCACGCTCAAGGCTACCAGAGCCTCAACCTGCTGGGCTCAGGCGATCCTTCTGCCTCAGCCTTCCAAGTAGCTGGAACTACAGGCACACACTACCATGCCTGGCTAATTTTTTGATTTATTGTAAAGATGAGATCTCGCCTAGTTGCCCTGGCTGGTCTCGAATCTATGGGCTCAGGCAGTCCTCTCACCTCGGCCTCCCAAAGTGCTGGGATTAATAGGCACGAGACACTGTGCCCAGATCAGTTTTCAAAAGTAAGAAATTAACATTGAGCTGGGTGTAGTTGTACACACTTATAATCTTCCCAGTCTTTTGGGAGGCTGAGGCCAGAGGATTATTTGAGCCCAGGTGTTCAAGGTCAGGCTGGGCAACATAGTGAGACCCTATCTCAAAAAAAAAAAGTAAAGAAAAAAAAATTAACATCGGCCACATACTGTTATCTAAATTACACACTTTCATTTGAATTAGTTTTCCACTGATATCCTATTTCTGTTCCAGGATCCAATCTGGATATAATCTAGAATGCTACATTACATTTAGCATAATTGCCTTTTAAATGTTGGAATAAACTTTCTTAATTATCTTTTTCTTTCTCTAATCTGTATTTCATACTGTCTTAAGAGTTACCTTTTTTGAAGAATTTTGTTCAGGAAAGAGAGTGCTGGCCAATAGCTTTTGATGACAGAGAGAGAGGGGTCAGGTAGGATGCTTTCTTTAAAAAAAGGTAATTTTAGCTGGGCTCGGTGGCTCAGCCTGTAATCCTGCACCTTTGGGAGGCTGAGGTGAGTGGATTGCCTGAGCCCGCGGGTTTGAGACCCACCTGGGCAGCAAGACCTCATCTCTACAATAAAT
>NW_007074921.1:90085-93592 GCF_000164805.1 Carlito syrichta
AGTGAGACTCCAACTCAAAAAAAAAAAAAAAAAAATGGTAATTTGGTAGTTCTAAGGAGCCATGCACAGCACTTTGAGAGGTGGTGACTGGAACAAGAGCAGCTATAGGTTAGAAAGACAGTACAGAGTGGGGCAGAGGCCTGGGAGCATAGACCAGTATCTTGGGTATCCAATCATTAGGCAAGGACGGAAAGTCTCAAGTTTAATGGTCTGATGTTCAGTCTCTGGTGATCCAACACTGAAGAAAAATTGCTGGAATCATTCTCTTATTTGTCTTAGATTTATAGCTTTTTCCCTGATTGCTAAGTTATACTAAGTTACTTATATCCTTGATACAAAAATGAAAGAATGTATAAACAGTGGGTAAAAGAGTAACCTGTAATTCTATCACTCAGGGATAACTGCTTTTTATTATTTCAGTGGATGGTTATTCTAGTCTTTATAAGCATATAAATATTTCTGTTTACAAAATACTTACTGTGGTAGCTTTAGACTGCCAGTGTCCAAGAGAAGTTCAAATTCACAGCACCCCTGTAGTATACCTCAGAACCGGATTTAGTTTTCTCCTCTTTGTTGATCAGTGTTCTAGAAGGCATCTTTCCAAGACAGATTGTGTCACCTGCATTGAAAATCTGTCAGATTTGATGGGGTGCAGTTGATCCCTCCTTGATGACCATTGCAGGTATCCCAGAAACTCTTCTGTAGCGGCTTGACATCTTCCCTCCCCATGATAATACTCTGATTCTCATAGACTTGAACCCAAATAATCATTTTTGGGTTGTATTTTTTAATTTTTTTGTTTTGTTTTGTGTTTTGAGTTGGAGTCTCACTCTATAGCCTAGACTGGAGTGCAGTGGCCGCTCCCAGCCACCGCAGCCTCGACCTACTGGGCTGTGGCGATCCTTCCGCCTCAGCCTTCCAAGTAGCTGGAATTACAGGCATGTGCTACCACGCCTGGCTGATTTTTTGATTTATTGTAGAGATGAGGTATCACCAAGTTGCCCGGGCAGGTCTCGAACCCGTGGGCTCAGGCAATCCACTCACCTCAGCCTCCCAAGGCACTGGATTACAGGCTGAGCCACAGAGCCCGGCTTAATTTTTTTTAAGTCAGTGTCTCACTCTGTTGCCCAGGCTGGAGCGCAGTGGCATCATCCATGAACTTGGTTCACCGCAGCTTCAAACTCCTGGGCTGAAGCGATCCTTCCACTTTAGCCTTATGAGTAGCTGGGACTTGAGGCATGCCCCACCATGCCCAGCTCATTTTTTTGCTTTTTGTAGAGATGACATCTTGCTGTGAAGCCCAGGCTGTTCTCAAACTCCTAGGCTTAAGCATTTCTCCTGCCTTGGCATCCAAAGTGCTGAGATTATAGGTGTGAACCACTGCGCCCAGCTTGGATTGTATTTTTAAAACAAAACAACAATAACAAGAACTCCTTTGTCACTTTTACTTTGCTTGGACTTGAGGGTCTCAATTCTAAGACTTCTACTTTTAATTCATCTTATCTGCCATCCTGAAAAGTAGTTCCAGTTGATGCTTCCATCTTGGAATGCCTGTTTCCCTTGCATCATGATGAGAATTTGTTGTGATGCCTGTGGGATCTCCAGCTAGTCAGCAGCATCTGGAGAGCTGGCACTCGGGTCATCTGACTAGCTCTCTTGCCCTTCTGTGCTTTGATGTCCCTGAGCTTTGCAGGATGGCCTGGTCTGTTGTGCCTGGAGCTCAGATGGGGTAGTCCCCAAGCAAAGGGCTGGACGAGGAGACATTATGTGAGCCAGAGAAGGCATGTGGTGGTTCAGACGCAAGACTTGGAGCAGGCATGTACACCTGCAGTTACTCAGTGTTGATGACTAGAAAACATAGAATCTTGTGCAGTTGTTGGGATTGAGATTGTGCTAAGCACTTTGAGAAGTGCTCAGCACAGTACCTGACCAGTGGAAATATTACTTAGGGAGTAGTTTAGCTCTGCTTCCATTTTCCCATCATGTTTGGAAGCTCACACAGTATACATGATTGAGGCTTAGGAGGAGTATTGCTTAATTTGTATGTGTATATCTATATATACTTAAGTATACAGAGGGTGTCAAAAAATGTATACACATTTTTAGAAATGAAAAAACTGACAACCCAGCGCTCTTCGCCACCCCTCCTCGTCTCGCGCAGGGCAGCCCCGGTTCTGGTGGTTGACACTGGAATTAAACAGCCACCATGTCAAGCAAAAAGGCAAAGACCAAGGCCACCAAGAAGCACCCTCAGCACGCAACAGCCAATGTATTTGCCATGATTGACCAGTCACAGATCCAGGAGTTAAGAGGCCTTCAATATGATTGATCAGAACAGAGATGGTTTCATCGACAAGGAAGATTTGCATGATATGCTCGCTTCTCTAGGGAGAATCCCACTGATGCCCTGATGGCCTCTCTCGATGCTATGATGAATGAGGCCCCAGGACCCATCAGCTTCACCATGTTCCTCACCATGTTTGGTGAGAAGTTAAATGGCGCAGATCCTGCAGATGCCATCAGAGATGCTTTTGCTTGCTTTGATGAAGAAGCAACAGGCACATCCAGGAAGATTACCCGAGAGAGCTGCGGACAGCCATGGGGGACCGGCTCTCAGATGAGGAAGTGGATGAACTGTTCGGAGAAGCACCTGTCGACAAAAGGGGGATTTCAGCTACATCGAGTTCACGCACATCCTTAAGCATGAAGCGAAAGACAAAGATGAATGAGAGAACTTTAGCTAAAACCTTCCAGTTACGGTGTCTTACTCTCTCTTTTATTTTTCAGACACTTCTCTTGTCCTTATAGAACCTGTTGCATGCAACTTAGTTTCACAGCTTTGCTTTTTTTTTTCTCTTTTGGTGTATTTATTCTAGACTTTTCTGCTACCTAGCACTTGTATAATCAGGCTGGAAATGGGGATGAGGTTGTAAATTGTATTGAAAAAGAGATCGCGAATAAAAATCAACAAATGTGAAAGCCCAGGAAAATTTAAAAAAAAAAAAAAATGAAAAAACTGAATAAAAGAATATGTAGTAAAATGTTTTCTTTCCTACCATTTCCACTCCCTAGAGATAGCCACTGTGAGTAGATATATTCTAGCTTGTGTGTGAGTGTATTTTTTTTAAGTCAGGGTCTCACTCTGTCACCCAGGCTGGAATGCAGTGTCATGATGATGCCTCATTGCAGCCTCAGCCTCGTATCAGGCTTCAGCCTCCCGAGCTGGGACTATAGGCACATGCCACCATGCCCGGCTAATTATTTATTTTGATTTTTTTTGTTTTGCTTTGTTTTGTTTGTTTTTTTGAGTTGGAGTCTCACTCTGTCACCCAGACTGGAGTGCAGTGGCCGCTCCCGGCCACCGCAGCCTCGACCTGCTGGGCTCCGGCGATCCTTCCGCCTCAGCCTTCCGAGTAGCAGGAACTACAGGCACGCACTACCATGCCTGGCTAATTTTTTGATTTATTGTAGAAATGCGGTCTCGCTGCCCAGGCGGGTCTCGAAGCG
>NW_007074921.1:93784-142050 GCF_000164805.1 Carlito syrichta
GCCGGAGCCCAGCAGGTCGAGGCTGCGGTGGCCGGGAGCGGCCCCTGCACTCCAGTCTGGGCAACAGAGTGAGACTCCAACTCAAAAAAAAAATAAATAAATAAATAAATAAATAGTAGCTTTCTGTACAACTGCTCTGCACTTCACCAGTCACACCTGTGGCTCCAGACAAACCTGGATTTAGATTCTGACCTTTCTCTTTATTTGCTCTGTGGTAACTCATGGCCGGTTTGGTGTGTCTTGTCCCTCAGTGCTGTGCCAGGCACTTCACGTCCCTTCTCTCCTCTCAAGTGTTGCCCTTTGTGCCAAATAATTGTTGGATCCAGTTTTAGTGCCACTTCAGGGAGAGACTGACTCTGCTGTGTAGGAGATGGTGTGGGAATCCATGATTCCTGGGTGGGAGCTCCCGAGCCCCTCTCCTGGTGCAGGGTTTTCTCTGTAGCCAAAGGTTGCCTGCCACTGGTGGGGGTAGGACGACTTACAGAGGTATTTGAATCCAAAGACCCTTGTGAGGGTGGAGGAAAGGTTTTTAAAAACAACTTAAGTGAAAAAGTATTCCAAGAAATATCCCAAGTGTCTTTTTTTTTTTAGTCCCCTTCCCTTCTCCCCCTACCCCCCAGCCCTTTTCTCTCCCCAAGTGTCTTTCAACTCCTTTCCACCCCTGGTATTTTGCCCTAGTCAGAGTTGCTCTCTTGGTATTAGAGTTCAGGCTGAGGCTACCCCTGAGCTCCTTGCAGAAGCCAAGGCACAACTCTAAAAGGGCCCTCCACAAATGCAAACCATGGCCATATGAATTAGGTTCTGTTTCCTTTCTTCAGGATAAGGAGTTATCCTAATTAATGCTTGGAATTCCCGTTTCTTTCATGTGATTCCAATGAGATATTTCTGAGATGACAGCTCATGGTAGGATTATTGACTAGGTTTTTTTGTTTTTTTTTTTGAGTTGGAGTCTCACTCTGTCACCCAGACTGGAGTGCAATGGCCGCTCCCGGCCACCGCAGCCTCGACCTGCTGGGCTCCGGGGATCCTTCCGCCTCAGTCTTCCGAGTAGCCGGAATTACAGGCACGCGCTACCACGCCCGGCTGATTTTTTGATTTATTGTAGAGATGAGGTCTCGCTGCCCAGGCGGGTCTCGAAGCCGCAGGCTCAGGCAATCCACTCACCTTGGCCTCCCAAAGTGCTGGGATTACAGGCTGAGCCACCAAGCCCGGCCTTGACTATGTTTTTTACAGTTTCCAGGAAGACATAAGTGCCTAGTGATTCCCAAGGTTAGAGTGTGTTTCCTACACGTTGAGGTTTCCATCCTCTCTGTCTCTCCTGTAGACCCTTACACCTCACATTTTCTTCTTCTGGTACATCAGAGTAGGAGGATGTTTTCAGCTATTGAGTGCTAAGTGCAGATGGGGTCCTCACCTGAGTCCTGAGATTTTATGGTTTCTGTGTCTGTCTACATCTTTAGTGGTGGTACTGGAAGGATCCTGGGGTGACTTGGTTGAACACTTATAGTCAAGGAATTAAGGCCCAGAAAGACGAAGTGGTTGAAATTAAGGTTGATGGAAGACACAGAGACTTCTTTCTCAGGAAACAAATGTCCATAGATGGACACACCCATTCATCTTCAGGGAGTGCTGGTTTTGCTGAAACAGCACTAAACTGGATCCAACTCAATAGCTTGGCATGAAGGGTAACACAATAGAGAGAGGAAAGAAGGGAAATGATATGCCTGGCACAACCTTGAGGGACAAGACATACCTACTTCTCTAAGAGTAGAGGATGTTACTAGTGCCTGTTTAGTTTCCTGGTGATGAGTTACAGTTGAGACAGGTTTTAGAATTTGACTGGGCGCAGGCTTACACCTATAAACCTAGCTCTTTGGAAGGCTTAGTCAGGAGGATTGCTTGAGCCCGGGAGTTCAAGACCAGCCTAGGCAACATAGCAAGACTTCATCTCTACAAAAAATAAAAAAATTAACCGGGTATGGTGGCGCATGCCTGTAGTCCCAGCTACTCGGGAGGCTAAGGCAGAAGGATCACCTGAGCTGCCCAGGAGGTTGAGGCTGCAGTAAGCTGTAATTGTGTCTGGGTGACAGAGTGAGACCTGGACTCAAAAAAGAAAGAAAGAAATAGAATCAATAATACTGATATTTACAGGGAACACTGTGACTTAGGAGTCTTACTTAATAAAACTCCTTACTAAAGACCATAGAACCAGGCAGAGTCACCAATTGCAACTCAATCTGGCTTGAGTTTATTGAGATAATTCACATACCATAAAATCTACCCTTTTAAAGTGTACAATTTAGGTTGTTTTTAGTACATTCAAAGAGTTGTGTGATCACCACACTACTATCTAATTTTAGGACATTCTCATCACCCCAAAAATAAACCCCATACCCATTAGCAGTTACACCCTATGCTCCCCTCCCTCCACCCTCTCCCAACTTCTAGAACCGTGTCTGTCTCTAAAGGTTTGCCTTTTCTGGACATTTCATATATATGGACACATAGAAAACATGGCCCTTGTTTCTGGCTTCTTTCACTTAGCATAATATTTTTAAGGTTCATCCATGTTGTAGTTCTTCCATGTATCAGCACTTCTTTCCTTTTTATTGTTGAATAACATTCCATTTTATGGATATATTACATTGTGTTTATTCATTTATCAGTGATGAACATTTGGGTTGTTTCCACTTTTTGGCTATTCTGAATAATGTTGCTATGAACATTTGTGTATATGTTTTTGTGTGAACATTTATTTTTCAATTCTCTTGGGTATTATATCCAGAAGAGGGATTGTTGAGTCATTTGGTAAATCTGTGTTTAACCTTTTGAACAGCTGAGCTCGGTGGCTCAGCCTGTAATCCCATGCCTTGGGAGGCTGAGGTGAGTGAATTGCCTGAGCCCGCGGGTTCGAGACCCACCTGGGCAAGTTGGAGAGACCCCATCTCTACAATATATTTAAAAAAATCAGCCGGGCATGGTAGCGCATGCCTGTAATTCAGGCTACTCGGGAGGCTGAGGCGGAAGGATCGCTGGAGCCCAGCAGGTCGAGGCTGCGGTGGCCGAGAGTGGCCACTGCACTCCAGTCTGGGCAACAGAGTGAGACTCCAACTCAAAAAAAAAAACCTTTTGAACAGCCAAATTGCCTTCTAGAATGTACCATTTTACATGCCCACCAGCAATTTCTCCAATTTCTCCACATCCTCACGAACACTTGTGATTGTCAGTTGTTTTGTTTATAGCCATTTGTATAACTTCTTTGGAGAATTGTCTGTTGAAGTAAATCCTGCACAATTTTTTAATTGTGTTATCTAGCTTGCTTATTACACCCTGCATTTTGATCTTCTCTCTGTCCTGTGGCATCTGGCAGGTGGGCCACTTCTTATGGCATGTGCCTGTCAGTCATTGGCTTTGTGCCAGCTGTCTTGCATTACGTTGGGACTTAACCCCCTTTTCTATTTAAATATGTCCTAGAGGATTTAAGACTCCTAGAAACTGAAAGGGCTGAAAGTCCTAAATCTTTCCAGGAACAGAGTTCTAATTGTTTTAAATCTGGGACTGCACAATCACCCTAGGATGAGAAAGGGTTGCTAAACAGATCTTCTTGGACAGTGGGCAAGTTTTCAAATATTTACCAGTCACATGAACCATACATGTACATATGCATTTTTCAAAGCAGATACCATGTGGTATATTTCTTTTGAGTCTCTTGCATTGTATGATTGTAATACTTTTTATGCAGTAGTATGATGAAATATTTGTTGTTTGACAAGAATGTCCTTTCTATAGCTGCTTGGCAGGTTTAAGACATGGTTGTGCTGAAATGTGCAAGAGGGTACTTTGCGCTAGGAGGCCCTGAGCTTTTTGAGAGGATCTTCCCTGCTGGTGGCTCACAGATCCTCCATCCTTAAGCAGTGTGGCTGTCTGCTGAGGGGCACATGTGCTGCTATTTATGTTTGGTGACTTTTTCAGTGATTGTTTTTAGTTTAGCATTTGAGAATCTAATTTAATTTTGTAAGTGTGTAAAGTGTTGATTACCCACGCTTGCTGCTGACACTTAACAGTGAATCTCTTCTACCTGGAGTCCAAATTTGTCCTGGATCAGTTCTGCTATTGTTGAAATCACAGCAACTAATAGAATTTAAAATTTCTTTGACATTTGAAATAAAAACCATTGACTGAAGCAGGTAGGAGGCCCTTTCGGGTGTTTGGATGAGTTTCTGATGGAGTTATGCCTGTTTTTGTTTTTTTTCCTCCCCACTATTTCAAATCTCAGAATAACAGCACTGGGAGAACCCACCAAAGGTGAATTAGTCTTTACATTGAGTAGGTAAATATCTGAACTAAGGATTTCTAATTTTTTATTTTGTGGTTCCCTGTTTTTGTTGACTTACTATCACTTCTCCTTCATCTCCAAGTATGTCCTATGATTGTATGTAAGTACTTTGCAAAATTAAGATAGAAAAAAATCTTTGGTTGGCATACTTCAGGTAAACATGGTAGGTTGAACACATTCATTTATATCCACTTCCCTCAGAAACCCTACAAAAATAATAGCAAAAGAATTTTTAAAATGTATAAACCTGGCCGGGCTTGGTGGCTCTGCCTATAATCCCAGCACTTTTGGATGCTGAGGCAAGTGGATTGCCTGAGCCCACAGGTTCAAGATTAGCCCAGGCAACTTGATGAGATCTTGTTTCTAAAATAAATAAAAAATTAGCTGGGTGTGTTAGTGCATGCCTGTAGTTTCCGCTACTTGCAAGGCTGAGGCGGAAGGATCGCTGGAGCCCAGCAGGTCGACGCTGGAATGGCTGTGAGCGTGCCACTGCACTCCAGCCAGGGCCACAGAGTGAGACTCCAACTCAAAAAAAACCCCAAAAGCCGGGCTGGGTGGCTCAGTCTGTAATCCCGCGCCTTTGGGAGGCTGAGATGAGTGGATTGCCTGAGCCCGTGGGTTCGAGACCCGCTTGGGCAGCGAGACCTCATCTCTACAATAAATCAAAAAATCAGCCGGGCGTGGTAGTGCATGCTTGTAATTCCAGCTACTTGGAAGGCTGAGCGGAAGGATCGCCGGAGCCCAGCAGGTGGAGGCTGCGGTGGCTGGGAGCGGCCACTGCACTCCAGTCTGGGCAACAGTGTGAGACTCCAACTCCAAAAAAAAAAAACCCAAAAAACAAATTGTATAAACCCACGGCAGCGTAGTGTCTTACACCTGTAATTCCAGCACTTTGGGAGGCTAAGAAAGGAAGACTGCATGAGCCCAGGAGTTTGAGATCAGCCTAGGCAACATAGTGAGACCTCATCTCTACAAAAAAAAAAAATCAGAGTATTAGCTGGGTGGGGTGGCACTTGCCTGTAGTCCCAGCTACTTGGGAGGCTAAGGTGGAAGGATTGCCTGAGCCCAGGAAGTTGAGGCTGTGTTGAGCTGGGACCATGCCACTGCTCTCCAGCCTGGGTGACAGAGTGAGACCTGGACCCCCAAAAACAAAAAAGTATAAATCCACAAGGACAAAGAATGGGAGAGAACAGCAACAGACAAAAGGTTTCAGGCAGGGTGTACCTGTAATCCCTGCACCTCGGGAGTCCGAGTTGTGAGGATTGTTTGAGCCCAGGACTTGAGGACCAGTCTGGGCAACACAGTGAGGCCTCCATTTCCATTAAAACAATTTTTTTTCATATCTTTGGAAGTTGGAAGGTGAATGGAAGATGAGCAGAGGAAACAGAAATGTTGCCTGTGGAGAAATACACCAAGAAAAAAGCACTTTAGAAAGCCTTAGGAATTAGAGGCGCCTGGTAGCATTTAAGGTGGGAGTGCAGTTTGGGCCTAAAAACGGAGGGATTAGTTGGAGAATCTGTATAGGGAGAAACTAAACTCCCCAGTCACTTCTCTGATTTTGCAAACCTGAGAATACTCATACCCTATGCCCAAGAATCAGTGAGTAGAGGTTTATGTTCAGAATTGAGGTACCTCGGGCATAGCAAGGAGCAGGGTATCGCTGGGCTGAAAGAGGAAATTCATGAATGTCTGCACACTAAAAGAGCAAATCCCAGAGTGCTGACACCAGACATGAAGTATGCCATTGGAGGATTCCTCTCTGGGAAAAGTGAGCATGTCAGAGACAAGACCTGCTATTCTTAGCATTTGGTGGTCCTTCACAGCAAAAACTGGCTTTCTATCCCAGCTAATAGGGTCTTTACCAGTCCAGAGCCTAACTCATGTTCACAAAGCTTCCATCTTTTTATTGCCTTGACTTAAAAAAAAAACGTTTTTATATTTTGAAGTAAATATAGATTCACAGGAAGTTGCAAAAATAGAGAGGTCCCTTCATCCTTCATGCAGTTTCCCCATAGATACCTCTTACATAATCATAGACAGCATCAACACCAGGGACTTGACATTGTATTTGTACAGTTCTTTGCCCTTTTATCACATGTAGATACATGTAATTACCACAGAAATCAAGAAATAGAACTGTCTCATCACCACAAAGATCTCCTGTTGCCTCACTTTTTTTGAGTCTGAGTCTTACTCTGTCACCCAAGGTGGAGTGCAGTGACACGCTTACAGCCACCATAGCCTCGACCTGCTGGGCTCAGGCTATCCTTGAGTAGCTGGAACTACTGGTAAGAGCCACCATACCCAGCTAATTTTTTTATTTATTGAAGAGATGAGGCCTTAGAGACAAGGCCTCACCATGTTGCCCAGGCTGGTCTCGAACCCCTGGACTCAGGCAATCTTCTCGCCTCTGCCTCCCAGCACTGGGATTACAGGCTTGAGCCACCGCACCCGGTTGTCTCAATTTTATTTTATTTTTTGAGTTGCAGTCTCACTCTTGTCACCCAGGCTGGAGTACAGCAGTATGCTCACGGCCACTGCAACCTCGACCTGCTGGGCTCTGGCAATCCTTCTGCCTCAGCCTTCCAAGTAGCTGAAACTACAGATGCACGCCACCATGCCTGGCTAGTTTTTTTTGTGATTTATTGTAGAGACGAGGTCTCACCAAGTTCCAGGTTGGTCTTGAGCCTCCAGGCTCAGGCAATCCTCTCTCTTCGGCCTCCTAAAGTGCTGGGATTACAGGCTGAAACTCCCTCAATTTTAAATAGGGATGGACAGCCAAGGATCACTGGATATATTCAGAAAGCTTCCAACCTGAAAGACAGAGGCCAGAAAAAGTAGAGCAAAACATACCTCAGAGGAATCAGAGTTGACTGTACAATAGCAGAATATCTCAAAGCACATAGTGAAATACTAAAAAATAAGAACCAATATTTTATTCATGAAATAAAAACAGGATACTATAAAAATCAGAATAAGAAAGAGTTCTTGTAAATTAAAACCATTATTTTTTTCTTTAAAGAGTTGACAACCACTTGTATACCTAATGTGAATTGTACCCCACATAGTTAAAATAAAAAATAAAAATAAAGAATTGACCGAGGTTCCCAGGAAATAGAATAAAAACATCTGACACTGGCCGGGCTCGGTGGCTCAGCCTGTAATCCCAGCACTTTGGGAGGCCGAGGCAGGAGGATTGCCTGAGCCTGCGGGTTCAAGATCTGCCCGGGCAACTTGGCAAGACCTCATCTCTACAATAAATAAAAAAAAAAAACTAGCCAGGTATGGTAGTGCGCGCCTACAGTTCCAGCTACTTGGAAGTCTGAGGCAGAAGGATCGCCAGAGCCCAGCAGGTTGAGGCTGCGGTGACTGGGAGCATGCCACTGCACTCAGACTCCAACTCAAAAAAAAAAAAAAAAATCTGACATCTAGGGAGTCTATAAAGAAAGAAAGGGAAAATGAAGAACAGAAGTGTATCAAAAAAATTAAGACTGTTTCCAGAATTGACAGTCATTAGGTTCCAAAATGATGAATGGAAAACATCCTAACTGTGACATATTGTGTAATTCCAGAACACTGGGGATAAAGTTTCAAAGAGTGAAAACAGGTCATATGCTAAAGATAGGGAATGAAGATGGATTGGGTTTTTCAAGCTCATGGGAAGCCAGAAGACAATGGAGTGGATTTCCTGTTTCAGTAATATGGTAGATTGAGCTAAATGGAACCGTTCCTACCACAATCACTTAGAAATGCTATATAAAGTATAACAGTAAGAAAATTTTAAATATAATACTGAACTTATAAGAAAGAAAAGGGATAACAGAGAACCAAAATCAAAGCAGGAACTTCAAGTCAGAACAGAGTAAGCAGTTCCCTGGACCCTAAAATAAGTGCTAATAATAAAAGAGTTTGGATTTTAATGAGTGGACTTGAAATGGAAATCCCCTCAAAAGGCCAGTCCCAAGTTAAAGGGATACAAGAAAATCTACCAGTGGACCAGAGACATGGCAAGGGAGCTTATCACTGCTTCACACTTGGGGTGCTGTTGGAGGAGGTTGTCTGTGAGTATTGAAACATCTGAGTTTGAAGTCTGTGTTTATAATGCTCACATTGGCCGGGCTCGGTGGCTCAGCCTGTAATCCCATGCTTTGGGAGGCTGAGGTGAGTGGATTGCCTGAGCCCGTGGGTTCGAGACCCACCTGGGCAACTTGGCGAGACGTCATCTCTACAATAAAATCAAAAAATTAGCTGGGCGTGGTAGCGCATGCCTGTAGTTCCAGCTACTTGGAAGGCTGAGGCGGAAGGATCGCCGGAGCCCGGCAGGTTGAGGCACTCTAGTCTGGGTGACAGAGTGAGACTCCAACTCAAAAAAATAATAATAATAATCTCACATTGCTGGAATCCCCAAGCTAGCACCACTCGGCAGGCCAGTGATGCCCCTGAAGCTCCTTGCAAAAGCAGTGGTGAAACTTTTCTAGAGTGACCCTTTCCTTGTACAGGCTGCTTGGAATCCTATGGTCCCCACAGATGGCGAGCTCTTTCTAGGAAATTGCCAAACATGTAGAAGAAATTATGAGTTAGTGGTCATAACAGACAGGAAGGTTCCTAACACAAGAACTTCAGGTAATAAAAGAGATTATAATAGAAATGTTTAAAGTGATTGAAGGGCTAAAAGAAGGAATAGAAAGGAAAGAGTAAGACAATTTTTTTTTTTTTTGAGTTGGAGTCTCACTCTGTCGCCCAGACTGGAGTGCAGTGGCCGCTTCTGGCCACCGCAGCCTCGACCTGCTGGGCTCCAGCGATCCTTCTGCCTCAGCCTTCCAAGTAGCTGGAATTATAGGCATGCGCTACCACGCCCAGCTGATTTTTTGACTTATTGTAGAGATGAGGTCTCGCTGCCCAGGCGGGTCTCAAACCCACGGGCTTAGGCAATCCACTCACCTCAGCCTCCCAAAGGCGCGGGATTACAGGCTGAGCCACCGAGCCCGGTATAAGACAATATATTTTAAAGGGGATATTTTTAAGAGAACCAGATAAGATCTCTAGAATGAAAACTCTAATCATTGAGTTAAAAACCCAATGGAAATGTTAAATAGCATAAACCCTCAGAGAAGTATATGAACTGGAAAATAGATCTGAAGAAGTTAACTAGGATTCCATACAGAGAGATAAAAGAGATGATATATGAGGAAGAAAAGTTATAAACATGGCGAATAGTACAAGAAGGCCCAATGAGTGTTTAATGGGAGTTCCCAAAGGAAAAAATAGCATCTTAAAAGCAGCCTGAGAGAAAAAGTCATATCACCCCCAAGGTTCAGCAATGAAACTCAGCAGATATCGAAGGAGTAGTAGTAGTGGAGGCCACAATGGAATAAAATCAGCATACTAAGGAAAATCAGTTGTTGGCTTAGTTTTCGGAAACCAGTTTAAAGTATCATCCAATAATGAGAATAAAGACATTTTTACAGAGAGAAAAATGTTTATTCACTAACAGACCTTCAGCGTACTTTAGGAAGGAAACTAGACTTAGGAAACTGGAGAGGTGCAAAAAGGTTTGATGTGAAAGATATTGAAAAGTGTGGGTAAATCTAAGTAAGCATTCACTTATAAAATGGTAATCGTCACTGATCTGGGGAAGATTGAAACCCAAAATCCTGACAATAAATGGAAATGAGAGAGGTGGTGATTTGAATGAATACATTCTAAGATCTTTGAACTGTTTGGGAGGCGTGGGAGAGATGATTAGCTTTAGCCTTTCTGAGTCAGGTAGACGTTCAAATTTTAAGGGTAACCACTAAAGGAATAGAAATAGAATTTAAAGCTTTCAAACTCATAGAAGGGAAAAAATTGGAATTTAAAAACCAGGTCGATTGGACTCGGTGGCTCAGCCTGTAATCCCAGCACTTTGGGAGGTCAAGGCGAGTGGATTGCCTGAGCCCGCAGGTTCATGACCAGCCTGGGCAACTTGGCAAGACCTCGTCTCTACAATAAATTTTTAAAAATAGCCAGGCATGGTATTGTGCGCCTGTAGTTCTAGCTACTTGGAAGACTGAGGCGGAAGGATCACTGGAGCCCAGCAGGTCGATGCTGGGGTGACCTTGAGTGTGCCACTGCACTCCATCCTGGGTGGAGTGAGACTCCAATGCAAAAATAAAATAAATAAATAAAAATCAGGTAATTTGTCTAGCAGAAAGAGAGCAAAGAAAAAGTATGGTAGCTGGAAAACCCTAAAGATAATACAAATAAATCTACATGAATCACAATGAGGCCAGGCTCAGTGGCTCAGCCTGTAATCCTGCGCTTTGGGAGGCCGAGGTGAGTGAATTGCCTGAGCCCACGGGTTCGAGACCCACCCGGGCAACTTGGCAAGACCTCATCTCTACAATAAATCAAAAAAATTAGCCGAGCGTGGTAGCGTGCGCCTGTAGTTCCAGCTACTCGGAAGGCTGAGGCGGAAGGATCGCCGGAGCCCAGCAGGTCGAGGCTGCAGTGGCCGGAGCGGCCACTACACTCCAGTCTGAGTGATAGAGTGAGACTCCAACTCAAAAAAAAAAAAAATGAATATAAACAGATTAAGTATACCAGTTAGCAGGTTATCAAACTGGAAGACAACAGCAAATCTCTCAACATCTGGGGAAATTCCATATCCAGCCAAATTTCTAGTGGAGTGTAATAGAAAAGAGTTCTTTGTAGGCATGCAAGGACTGAAGAAAAAACGCACCTCTCATGAACTCTTTCTTGGGGGAAGTGTGGGAAGAGTTCTTCACCGAATCCAGGGAGTTTTTCTGGGATTCAGGAAACAAGGGACTCGACACAGTTGAGTGGCAAAGTAAAGTCTAGGTTAAAGAGGCAGGGTGGAAAAGACAAAACCAAAAGACATCTGATACCTCATGTGTAGATAATTTGATGATGTTTAGAAAAGTTATGGATGAGTATTTGACACAAGTACCAATATGTACGTAGATTGTATGAGGACATAGTATTCACAGAACACCATTTGGTTAAGCTGTGAGCTGTAATTTCTCTATCATAGCACATTTATATTTTTCAGTTTATGCAATGGAACTATTGGAAAGATGAAATAAAAGCAAAGGGTTTTGTGTAACAGGGTAAGAGTTAGGTTGTCAACGACTCAAACAGGAAGTCAACAGATAATGTCTATAGTTAATTAGGAATTAGAGGTGCAAGCAGTATGAGCCACATGGATTATTTAAAATTTTTTAGTAGCCACATTTTAAAAGTCAAAAGAAACAAGTGAAATTAATTGTAGTATGTTTTATTTAACCTAGTATATATCCAGGATATCATTTCAACATGTAATGAATATAAAAAATATTAATGAGGTTGTTTGCATTCTTCATTAAATCTTGGAAACCCTATTTTCTTAACTGCTGGATTTCCTGTCCCAAAAGACTTTTTTTTTTTGAGTTGGAGTCTCACTCTGTCACTCAGACTGGAGTGCAGTGGCCACTGCCGGCCACTGCAGCCTCAACCTGCTAGGCTCCGGCGATCCTTCCGCCTCAGCCTTCCAAGTAGCTGGAACTACAGGCGTGTGCTACCACGCCCGGCTAATTTTTTTTATTTATTGCAGAGATGAGGTCTTGCCAAGTTGCCCAGGCGGGTCTCGAACCCTCTGGCTCAGGCAATTCACTCACCTCGGCCTCCCAAAGCACAGGATTACAGGCTGAGCCACTAAGCCTGGCCCCAAAAGACTTTCATAGATCTTCTGTTATACCAGTCCCCACACTTTGTAGTCAGCCCCTGGTTAAATAAAAAATGTTTTTACCTATACAAAGATGCCTTAGACTGGTGTATGTGTTGTGTCCATAGCATCTAGGCTGTATTCAGGACCACTAGAAATACTGGTACATCTCCTGGCTTTGCAGGTGTAAAGTTGAGCTTACAGTGTTAAGAATAATGACTGGGTATTAATATTTAAAAGTCTGTTTTTCATTTTAAAGATGTGGCGTACGATTCAGGGTTAGGTGCATAAGTGGTCATGGTACAGGTAAAGTTTGGGCCTCCTCTTGGTCCCCACTCCACCTGGTTTGAAATTGGTACCCCGCCTCTCTCCCCTGGCAAAGTCCCACTACTGCCAATCTCTTTCTTACAGTATTATGATAAGTATTCAGGGTCCGCTTATGAGTGAGTACATGTAGTACTCAGATTTTTGTTTCTGTGATAGATCACTGAATATTATAGACTCTAAATCCATCCAAGTTGCTGCAAAGCCCATAATTTTGTTTTTCCTTATGGCTGTATAATATTCCATAGTATATATGTACCACATTTTCTTTATCCAGTCCACTTTCAATGAGCAGTATGGTTGGTTCCATGTTTTTGTTATTGTGAATAATACTGCAGTAAACATGAGTGTGCAGGTATGTTTTTCATAGTGATTTGAGTTCCTCCTGATATATTCCGAGAAGGGGATTGCTGGGTCGTATGGAAGGTTGATTTTTAGGTCTCTTATAAGTCACCACACTGCTTTCCACAGAGGTTATATTAGTTTACACTCCCACCAACAGTGTAGAAGTGTTCCTTTTTCCCTGCATCCTCTCCAGCATCTGTTGTTTTTTTGTTATTGATAAAGGCCATCCTGACTGGAGTTAGGTAGTATCTTAGTGTGGTTTTAATTTTGGATTTCTTTGATGATTAGTAAAGTTGAGCTTTTTTAAAATATAGAATGCTTCACAAATTTGAGTGTCATCCTTGTGCAGGGGCCATGTTAATCTTCTCTGTTTTGTTCCAATTTTATTATATGTGCTGCCAAAGAGAGCACAAGTCAGTTTGTTAAACAGTTGAAATCCCTGGAACTCAACCCCCAGATTTGACTCAATGGAGAACTATAAAGTTTTGTGGGGTTTTTTTAGGGTGCCAACGCTGTTTTGTGGGGTTTTTTTGTTTGTTTGTTTTTGAGTTGGAGTCTCACTCTATCGCCCATGCTGGAGTGCAGTGGCATGCTCATGGCCACTGCAGCTTTAGGTGATCCTTCTGCCTCAGCCTTCCAAGTAGCTGGAACTACAGGCATGTGCTACCACGTCTGGCTTATTTTTTGATTTATTGTAGAGACAAGGTCTCACCAAGTTGCCCAGCCTGGTCTTGAATTCCCATGCTCAGGCAATCCTCTCACCTCAGCCTCCCAAAGTGCTGGGACTACAGGCTGAGCCACCATGCCTGGCCTGTTTTGTGTTTTAAAGCTATTGACAATCCCTACCCCTCTCCATTTTTTTATTACCCTAGTTTTTATATAATTCCCTTGAAGATTGGGAAAGTCTGGGTCTACTTGGTAGTTGTACACATACATATATGGGCGTGCACACACACACAGCTCCTTTTCCTTGTTACTCTTCCCACTTCTTACCACTTCCAAAAAAAAGACCCAATTTCATAAAAGCTCACCACTGTGTAGGTTGCTATAAAGCTAGGAGTGAAGGAAGTGTGTTGGGGTGACCATGAGCAAGGTAAGGCGCTCAGGTGCCTCCTCGTCCTCTAGCCTACTGATTGTTCTCACTTCCACCCCTCCAAGACCCTGAGAAGGCCCAGGCCTGTGACCCTGAGCACATCACCATATGCAATGCCTGCACCATGGACACTGATCAGAATTGTCACGTTAGACCAATAGACTACCAGTGGTGGGTTTTGGGAGCTGAGCCACTGGGCCTGGATATTAACCATAGACAGAATGGAATGCAAATACTTAGGAGCCTGCTGTGTGTGGGCACTGTACCTGCCATCTGAGTCTTAGAGATGTGGTATGACCCTGCCTCCGAGCAGCTAGCGGTCAAGTTGAGAGGTGGCTGCCAGCAGGAGATCTTTCGCTGGGAGAGGCTGAGGCCATGGCGAAGCATAGGGCAGGAGCAGCAGCAGAGGCCCTTCAGCACCATCTGCTGCCGAGAGACGAAGTGGGACTTCCTTGTGTGGATGTACTCTGGGCTTACCCAGCCAAATGGTCTCCAGCTGCCGTTAGGAAAACCCAATCTGCTAGAAGTAGCAGGGTTTCTGGGCAAGAGCCTACCGGTATGGAGGGGCATATCCCCTCTCCTGTGCTCTGGTTCTTTTGTAGACACCATGCCGTAGGCTACCTCTATCAGTGACATCGCAGTCCTAAATCTTCAAACTCCCTCTGCAACTTCCTGTCTGACCTCCCCCCTTTTTTTTTTAATTTAGGAGACAGGGTCTTGTTTAGTTGTCCAGGCTAGAGTACAGTGGTATGATCATAGCTCATTGCAACCTTGAACTCTTGGGCTCAGGTAGTCTTCCCACTTCAGTCTTCCAAAGTACTGAGTTTACAAGATGAGCCATGGCACCCAGCTATGACCCCATTTTTAATTAGAAAGAGACCCTTCCTCAGCCCATATTCACCCCCTCACTGGCCTTGTCCTTTTCAGCCACAGCTCCTGAATGAACTCTACCTTCCAATTCCTATTTCTTGAATTGTCAGCTGTTCTCCAGGCCCTGGCAGTGAGGCTTCTGCCCACACCACCCACTGGTATCACTGAACCAAAGTCATCAGGGACACTGTTGTTCCCTGTGGTACCAGATCTCTTAGCAGCATTGGGCATTGCTGACCATTCATTTCTTAACACTTGTCCCCATTCCCATGCCTTTTCCTCCAGCTTTCCCTCAGGTGCATCCTTCTGTGTTTTAGGTACTTGCAGGGTGTGCAATGGTGAGGCCACCCTTGTGGGGTTCATATTCTAACCCCCATGGGTCAGACAGACCATAACAGATACAGGGACTGCAAAGTCAGGGAATGGTAAGTGCTATGGAGAATAAGGAGGAGTAGTTCCAGACAGGGTGGTCGGAGAAGGCTTTCTGAGGAGATGACATGTGAGCAAACAAAGACTTGGGTGCAGCCATCTGGGGAAATTTAAAAGCCACGACTGTTCCCTGTGGCAGCTCATACTTCCCGTAACCTGGTGGGCTTCGGTATGCAATGACAGCTTATACTGCCTGTCCTCCCATCCTGCTGGTGCTCTGCAAGGGCTGTCTCATGTTTCCTGTTCTTTCATTAGTATCTGTCACAGGGTCTGCCCAGCTAGTAGTTTTTCAGTTTGTTGAATGAGCGAGTGGATGACTGACTGAACTGATGGTCTACCGAAGATCAAGTGAGCAGCATGTAATAAACGAAAGGAAACAAGCCATTGGGAGTCCAGACTTTATTACAGGGCAGGCCCTGTGCCTGTTGAGCCTGGTGGAAGAGAGGTGAAGCTTGAGCTCAGCCTGGGAAGAGCTCCCCGTGTTCATTGAGGTCGTGCTTCTGCATATCATCTACCTGTTCAGGACAGGTCACACCAGGGCTGAGTAGAGTAACTCTGAAATAGTTGGGGAGCCTTTAAGGAGTGGTGGAAGTAGGGAAGACTATGAGAACTAACTTTTTTTTTTTTTTTTGAGTTGGAGTCTCACTCTGTCATCCAGACTGGAGTGCGGTGGCCGCTCCCAGCCACCGCAGCCTCGACCTGCTGGACGCTGGTGATCCTTCCGCCTCAGCCTTCCGAGTAGCCGGAATTACAGGCATGTGCTACCACTCCCGGCTAATTTTTTGATTTTATTGTAGAGAGGAGGTCTCGCCTGCCCAGGCAGGTCTCAAACCCGTGGGCTCAGACAATCCACTCACCTCAGCAAGAGCTAACGTTTTTAGCTTACTTAGCATGTAACGCACATGTCCCAGTGCTTCCCATGGCTTATCACACATAGAGGTCTCAAAACTATTCACCTGTAGCTTGGCTGCCTCTTAAAGGAAGGACACAGCAGAGCCCTTGAGGTGTCTTCATCTTCCCATCTTCCTCTAATTGGGATTTGTGGTCCTTGAGCACATGTGATACATATCCCTTGGAGATCGGAGGGATACTTCAGTCTTCAGATTCCTGGTCCAGCAACTTGTTGACTGCCTCCTGGGACCCAGGGACTGAGGGGACTAGAGCCAACTGGCATGGGAGAGATAGGAAGCACGTGGCAATTATTCCATAAAAGTCTACCATCCTGTTGGTCAACCAGGGGTGCCAGTGCATCGATGGAATGCATGAATGCATCTCAAGTGGTGTTGATTATTCCATTCTTGGAAGAATAGAAAACAGTCACTCAAATCATGTTCCTTGCTCTGATGGCTTTGACATGGGTAATTCTGGTGTTTTAGTGTCTGGAAGGTTGGTGACCATGTGGTTTCAGCCACCAGCTGGCTGACTCACTTCTTTCTGCGGTATTTTCCTTCAGTTGGCCTCAGCTTTAGGGAGCTTCGTGTAGCTGTAACAGTTTCCCATGTCCTGTCAGAGAATGAGCAAGGGCCTATTGGAAGGAGGCCCACAGTACCATTGAGTGTTTCTTCCCCACCTATTTTTCTAGATGGGTAGTAGTGAGCCCGTTCCAATTTCCCATCCCGTTACCAGGAACTCAGTCCAGATATGCACTGCTGCATATTTGTGTTTAATTTTGTTGGAAGTCTTGACTTAGAAAGCAGGCTACCTGATCTTGTCCTGACCTAATTCCAGTGATGTGAGGAACTGAGGAAAAGGGAAGACTCTACTGTCAAAGTTGGCACTGGGGAGTCTGGGAGGGTGAGTGACGAGGCCATCCCTACTGACTCAGCAGGGTCAGCCTATCTGTGGGGCTCTCTGTGGTCATGGATGCCGACAGTGTATATCAAGCCCCTTTTGAAGGCTGTCAGGACTAACACTGAGTGATGCAAGACCCCAGCTTGCGGTCCATCCCAGGGGTCTGTGTCTCTTCCTCCTTGGCTTCACATGCCTTTACCATGCTCCTGCTTCTTTGTGAAAAAGAAATATCTGTGGTCCCCCATCCCAGTTTGTCTTGGAAAGATGTAGTTATAGAATTATAGAGACATGGAGAACCAACATTGTTTTGACATAGTCATTCCAGGGTGGGTCATGAAACCTGCCGATGCCTCTGTGTGGATTTCTCCTTGCCTGCTTGTGGGGCTGCTCAGCTGCGTATCTGGGTAAAGGTGTGTGAGTCTGTACCACCTCTGGTCACTGGGATTGATCTGGAATCACACGTATTAGAAAAACAAAACCGTACAGAAAGTCAGCCTCTGTAGAAAGATCATTCTACTCCGCCACAGTGCCTGCTCCCAATTCAGTGAGAATCTGGCCCTGAAGAAAGAATTGGCCTTGGATGGGGCTCTCGGGTGTTATTTTTACTGTCTTTTCCTACCATATTTGCATTTTTAAAAATAACAGTGCTGAGTGAATTCTTTTCAGTGGTAGTCTGCCTAGGAAGGTAGGATGCATTTGCAGAATGTGGCTATTGATTAGCAGCTGATGCGCGGCATTTGGGAGTGTGGCACGAAGGGGGCTGTTGCTGTGCTGGGCAGGGGTGAGGCTCTGCATCACAAGCTGCCGCAGGAGTGGGGCAACAGCTCTCTGCTGCCCAAAGTTACATCATGCTTCTGTGGGTTCACAGTGGGGAGAGGCGAAATGTGGGGCAAAGGAGCTGGGGTCCTGAGGACCAAGGCTGAGGATTTGGGCTAGTCAGACTGTCCTGCCGGTGCTCTTTTTTGAACTTTGAGTTTTGCACATGATAGGCCACATTTTACTTACCAGCTCGCTCCCGTCCAGCGACCAACCTCTGATAGTCAGGTTCTTAGGCCACAGCATGGGCCCAGGAAGCTACCTTCCTGCCTGGGAGTCTTTAAGAAGGACCTTGTCCCCAGGTTCCCAAAGACACCTGCTGGCAGAATCTGCTCTTTGCCTCCTTGGCAGCAGCTGGGCTAGGTCAGGTCCTTCTCTCTCTGCCAGCTGGGGTCATGTGCTAGAAGGTGTCCCAGAGGCTGGGGCTTTGTTCTTGCCTTCTTGGGAACTGGCCCACACTGGAATCTGGACCACCTGAGCAAGGTGGGCCAAGACTGGGGCCGCATGGGTTTGGTGCCTGTTTATCTGTTCACAGGAGGGGTGTGTCAGGGCAGTTGAGGGAGTGGGTATCATTTGACTCTCACTTTGTTAATCATTTTGAGCCATCACACTTTTGCACTTTGATTTCAAGATTTCGTGTTTGTGTGTGTGTGTGTGTGTTGGAGTCTCACTCTGTCACCCAGACTGGAGTGCAGTGGCCGCTCCCGGCCCCCGCAGCCTCAACCTGCTGGGCTCTGGCGATCCTTCTGCCGCAGCCTTCCGAGTAGCTGGAACTCCGGGCGCACGCTACCATGCCCAGCTAATTTTTTTTGATTTATTGGAGAGATGAGGTCTCGCCATGTTGCCCAGGTGGGTCTCGAACCCGTGGGCTCAGGCAATTCACTCACCTCAGTCTCCCAAAGGCACGGGATTACAGACTGAGCCACCAAGCCTGGCTGATTTCAAGATTTCTATCTTTTAAGTTTTTAAAAATTAAGAATGAACATTCCTAAGTAGTCAGAGTTTATTTTGTTTTAGAAGAAAGGGAAATTGCTGGTTGAAGTTGAACTATTTTAGCCATTATTTTGCCAGTTATCAGACTCCTCTAGGGAATGTTAAGAAACAGACTCATGGCTTCATCCAGAGAGTCACTCAATGGACTTGGGGTAAAAGATTGGGAATCTATTTTCAGAGCTGATGAACAGCTGCCTTACAACCTATTCCGCCTTCCAAGGGACCTGTTGAGGCTGCTTTCATCTTTTGCTTTTTCAGTACTGCTAAATCGAATATCTAGACTTCCTTCAACTGTTGGTTTCTACCATTTGTCCTTCAAAGACCAGCACAGTGTGTGGTCAGCCAAAATACCACCTCAGAGTTGCTAGTTCCAAGGCATGGACCAGAAGTGGGTGTCCTATAGTTAAGTAAATTTTGATCTGTTACTCTCAGGAAATGTGTACCTCCTTCAGGCCATGATAAAATGAGTTTCTACGCGAGACATGAAGGCCCTCTGAGAGGCTCTGGACTCACAGAGGAAGGACATTTTATGCATAATTGTATAGAAAAAATCATCAGAGGGCCGAAGTCTCAGGTCTCTCATGCTGGTGTTTGTTCTCTGGTGTCTTTTCTCCTGGGGCACCACAGGGGCACTTCGAGGCAGTGTGGTACAGTGAAGCTGTCCTGGTTCCTGGGGTGGGACTGGGTGTTAGGCTCAGTCCAGGGCATCCTGACTCTGTGACCTCTCCTTGCACATTGTTTTCTGTCTTTGAAGAGAGGTTGAGACCTTCCCCCTGAAGTGGTTATAAGCACTGAATGGAGTCTGCGAAGCATCAGACGCTCACTCCTCTACCCTCCTCTACTCTCCCCTGGGCCTGAGATAACCCGTTTCCTGCACTTGGCCTGCGAAATGCTATTTCTTCCTGTAGTCGAAAGCCCTTTATAGTAGTCTCTGCCAAGTGGTGTCAGTGATAGCCTCTAAAGACCCAGCTCAATTCAGTCTCACATGAAGTCTGATGCAGTCTCCATCCATGTCTCCTCACCACTGGGGGTGAATGTGTCCACACCATATAAATCAGGGGGTGATTAATACTATGAGACATTCTGTGGATTTTCTTCAGATGGCTCTCCTGGCATACCTAAAATCCCCTTACTTTAATAATGCGTCTAAACTTAGATGTGCCTGTATGTTAGTTTTTGCATTGTGTTCTATTATTTGTAAAAGTGATCTGTGTTTGGCCTCTCCCGCTGAGCTGTTAGTTCCTTGGGAGAGAAACTGTTGGAGTTTTTCATCCAGCCTCATCCAGGCTCTTCCCTGGTGCTCCGGTCATGGGAACCTCCTCAGGCCATGCTGCTTGCTCAAGGATGTCCCTTCCTTTCAGCTGGCCTACTGTGGTGAATCTGTGGGAATTCACACTCCAGATGGACTGCTGCATGTGAAGAGCAAAGGTCTGACCCTGAGGCAGGGAGTGGTACTAGGCAGGTAGAAATTGGGACCCCTGGAGACATTGGGGCGGAGCAGGCTCTGGAGCTAGAAGGACCCAGAGCTCATCCAGCCTGGTGCTGCCCACCCTCATGAGTCATCTGGTGACCAAGGAGGTGGCATGACTCCCACCCTAGCGGCCCGTACTCTCTCTATTCCCTGCAGTGTGTGTTCTCTATGTGCCTGGCCACAGCCTCATCTCACTGCACCTGCAAAATTAGATTCTTCTCTCAGTCTCTGTGATTGTACTTTTTTAGTTAGTAAATATTTTAGTCCTTGCTCACTGTCCTGAGATGAGCTGCCTGTTGCTGGTGCACCTTGGGAGAAATGGAGTTGGAAGGGAGGGCAGTCAAGGCTCTTAGGACCTAAGGATCTAACCAAGAAGTGGCATCAACCCCTAGGAGCCATTTTAGTCAACCCGGAGTTGCCTGACCAGTTGGTGTCCTGGTGATACCAGCACTCCAGGATGGTATTCATTTCATCTGCCTTGAAATAGTAACTGCAGGAGTTTGAGAAGCAAGCAGAAGTTGCTGTGGGCTCAGGGAGGTTGTATTTCTCCCATTTGGGGCCCCTCATGGCTGAGAGCAGGTCCTGTCGTACTGTACTCAGGCACAGCCCAACCATAGCCGCTATTTATCCTCCTCTTCCTTGCTGCCTTTAAAATGCCAGTCAGAAGAGCCAGGATTGGGGAGATATACATCAGAATCGTTTGGGGAACATTTTCAAAATGCCTCTTTTAAGAATATCATTCCCAGCCGGGCTCGGTGGCTCAGCCTGTAATCCCGCGCCTTTGGGAGGCTGAGGTGAGTGGATTGCCTAAGCCCGCGGGTTCGAGACCCGCCTGGGCAGCGAGACCTCATCTCTACAATAAATCAAAAAATCAGCCGGGCGTGGTAGCGCATGCCTGTAATTCCAGCTACTTGGAAGGCTGAGGCAGAAGGATCGCCGGAGCCCCAGCAGGTTGAGGCTGCGGTGGCCGGAAGCGGCCACTGCACTCCAGTCTGGGTGACAGAGTGAAACTCCAACTCAAAAAAAAAAAGAATATCATTCTGGGGACTGTGATAGAACAGTGAGCCTGGAGCAGGTCCTTCCTCTGTTAGGAACTCCTGTTAGGAACTTCTGCTCTGTGAGGATGCATTAATGTGCACACAGATCACTTGGAAACCTTGTTAGCATGCCGATTCCCAGACAGCAGGTATTCTCAGGCATTGGGTCCCAAGAGTTTGCTTTTCCAATATGCTCAGGGAAGATGCTGGGCTGGCAGTCCAGGGACTACACTTTGAGTGGCAATATGGCTCTAAGTTGCCACTTAGAGAGGTAGCAAGGGCCACACTGGAGTGCCACACAGGTCAAACAAGGAAGGACAGGTTAGCAAAGAGTCCTGGCACCTGGGTGACCATGGGCAGGTAGGTCACTTCTCTCCAAGCTGCCCAACCAACCTCCTATGGCGTGAGAACAGGAATGGTACCTCCCTGGGGGAGGGGGGTTGTAAGGGTTGCAAGAGGTAGAGCCTGTTAATAGCGCCAGCTCCAGCAGGATGGGTTGGTGTGGTACCCTGGGTCATCATTCTGTGAACTAACTTGACATGAGACATGAGGGGATCTGGAGTGCCCTGTTGAGGAAGTGAGCTTGCTCGGTACCTGGATGGTTGTCCTGCCCCCTTCTTACTCCCAGGGATTCCTGGCAGCCCCAGGACAGCAGCTTGCCATGTGTGCAATGGAGCTGTGCAGGCTCATTGGTTAGGCAATGATAGCCCAGTCAGACCACACAGAAACAGAACATGAAATCATACTCTTCACTTTTGTACCTTTTATTCATACCTTTCAAGGAGGGGAGACCTTCTAAAGTTGCCCTTTTGTCCCCTCTCTTCAAACACGGATTCCTGGGCTATTCTTCTCTTTTTTAAGCCCAGGTAACAAGCCCAGAGCTAAGGCACACTATGCAGTGCTGTTTTCTTTCTCCGCTCTCTGCTCCTGCTACCAAATGCACATACTGCATATCAAACACCACAGCATCTGCAGAGACTGGCCCCACTGCCCAGGCCTCCCGCTGGCCTCTTGCCAGGCCCAGTTCCGCAGTCCTTCTCCCTCACTTAGCAGGCAGTTGGATTCAGTCCCCTTTCTCTGTCCCCTCGGGCGGGCGGGCTGTGCCTCCAGGCCATTCCAGCAAGCTGGCGAGCCACAGCTGCAGTTTCCCGGCAGTGATGCAGTGGTGCTGGTTGCCAGGCCCTGGCTGCAGGCCTCAAGTCTGTGGTATGCGATCAGAGAGAGGGGTCCTGGAGGAGGGAACTTTCCCTGGTAGCATTTCCTGTAAGACCGGGCTCCTTCTGCCTTACCCCCCTACACGCTATCGAGAAACAGGTGTTATTATCCCTCTACTGTGCTCAGCAGTGTATTTACTTGTGAATAAATGTTTTCAGGTGTAGTTTCATTTTGTCTCCTTGTCTAAATGTTAGTTTTAGAAAGCCAGTGCACTTCACTGTTTAAAAAATAAATTACTAAAAATAGCCGGGCTCAGTGACTCAGCCTGTAATCCCGCGCTTTGGGAGGCCGAGGTGAGTGGATTGCCTGAGCCCATGGGTTCGAGACCCGCCTCAGCAATTTGGTGAGACCTCACCTCTACAATAAATTAAAAAATAACTAGCCGGGCGTGGTAGCACGCGCCTGTAATTCCAGCTACTTGGAAGGCTGAGGTGGAAGGATCGCTGGAGCCCAGCAGGTTGAGGCTGTGGTGGCCAGGAGCGGCCACTGCACTCCAGTCTGGGCAGCAGAGTGAGACTCCAACTCAAAAAATAAATGAATAAATACAAATAAATAAATAACTAAAAATACAGTGCTTACAACCATGTTGTTAAAAAAAATAACCAGTGCACATTCTTAATGTATATTTGTATTCTTATTTCGTCCTGAATCTGTAGAAAATGGTTAAAAACTATTGAATTGATTGACCTCAGTCTTAGCAGAGCTTCTGTTGAATGTTCTCTGTAGCACATGATTGACAGAATTTTCTAGCTAGGGGCACCAACATTTCTTTTACTTCAGCCCTTTCCAGCTCTTTTCCCTTCCCTCCCCCAAGCATGTGAAGCCCTCTGGCCATTTGTGCTTTGCTGGTAAAACCTTCTGTCCTCAGGTGGGCAGCATGCTGATTGCTGGGTTATCGGAGGCACAGCACATGATGGTCAACTGCTCTGATAAAGTCCTTACACTGGCACAAGCTGCAGTCACTGACCCATCATATCCCCAAATCCAGGCTGAGCTGAAAACTGGGGCTTAGGAAGAAACTGGAAGAGGAGCCCAGCTCCAACAGAAAGCCATTTTCTGCCATTTTTACTGTTTGAGCCCACGTCATGACATTTAAGTCATGTCAGAAAGCATTAAAATTTTCTGCCCAAAAATGAGTGTCTAAATATTTATTGTTAGGGTTATCCCAGCAGGGCTTCCAAAATATGTTAGGGTCTCACTCTCCCAGCGGGGCCTCCAAATGTGTTTGTTTGATTATGTATTTTTTGGTTTCAAGACTAGCTTCTGATGAAAGGGGGTGTCTCTCCCTCTGATGTAACTAGCTGAAATCCTGGCTAGGTAGGACCAGCAGAATTAGCACGGGAGCAGGCAGATACTTCAGTAGGGCAGAGATTCTCCAGCATCTTGACAGTCAGTCGCTCACAGTGTAATACACATTTTTCATTGGTACCCAGGACATGTTATACACTATACATGCAGCTGAAAACGTTTTCAAAATAGCACTTACCCATACCACATGTATGTAATGCACTCAGATATGTCCCTATCCCCCATCCAGCATTGGCCTTGACCCAGTAAATTGATTCCAATATCCACTAATGGTTTAAAAAACACTGTTCTAGGGACTGTTTCATTCTAAGATTTCCAAAGCTTTTGCAGAAAGTCCACACTGGGATAAACTTTCTAACCTGACATAGCTTCTCAGGCCACAAAAATGCATTAACATTTGAGACATAAATGCTTAGGCACCATGAATGTTAATGCATCATGTTATGTTAACGTCACTAGTCCTGTCCCTCCTCCACCCCATCTCTATGCCAGATGCTTGTAAAATCTCTACAGACAATGATCTTGCTTCATTTTATGTTTGTATTCTTGTCTAGCCTTGAATCTACAGGAGGTGCTAAAAAATGTGATCCTAGGTTTCAGCAAAGTTTCTGTTGAATGATTTTCTCTATTCCTCTTCCCTAAAACTCAGTTGAGTTTTTCAGCCATAGAAGCATCTCTATGTGTACAGACACACATTCTGTGCCCAGCCCCCACCCCAATGTTGGACTGCAGTGCCGTCACACCTGTGCTCAAAGTGTAGTGGGCCCACAGCAGCATGTAGCCAGGCCCTTCAAGCTCAGAGACAACAGGGCCAGAGGGGCCTGCTTCAGTACCTGTGACAGGTACTCTGTTGAGACAGGAGGGAAGTGAGAGGGGCTGGTGAGGAACCCCAAGGTTCCCAGCATAATTGAAATCTCTGTCTCCTCCACATCCCCAGTTGGCCACTGTCTTATTTCACCCCATTTCCTTATGTCTAGGACTCAGACCTAGCTCAGACTATATGGGGTGGAGTTGGGGGTTGGCAGAAGGAGTGATATTTCTCGGATGGTTTTTACTCCTTGGGAAGTAGCAAATTGGAATTTAGAAATTTCCAATGCTGGTTTGGCCTAATGTTTCTTTCAGGAATCTGTTCTTTGAGTCCTGGCCTAGGTAAAGAGCTTCAATTCTATGTGACTTCTGGGCCTTCAGAGGTCTCACGCCTGACTTAGTCCAGCGAAGGTAAAGCCTCACTCATTGAACACAAACCCAAATTAGGAGCCACTGCAGCTGTCTCCAATTTTCTACTCACCAGGGATACAGTGTGGGGCTGGCAGTCAGCTTGTCCTTGAGATCCAAGACTGTTGATTAAGCTTCAGTGGGTGCTGGACCTTTTGTGTTTGAAACTACTCCCAGTTGTAAGTTGAATATCTGGTATTGATCACATCACTAACCCCCAGAAAAGATGGGGTGGTTTTCTTCCTCTAGGATTGAAAGAGAGCACTCAATGCGATCTCTGTTTGGCTTTCCTTGGTGTTTTACAGATGATGGTGGTGTGGCTGGTGGCTTCCAGCTTTGAGATATAAATGCTTAGGCACCATGAAAGCCTCTCCTTTGGACTTCCTGCAGTTCCCCCTCTTGAATTAGAAGCCACTTTAGTGTTCCAGATGCTGGTGCTAGTGACCAGGCACAAAGCTTCCTTTTCCCCTAGGACAAGGACTTGGCCTTCACTGAGCAGGCTAGTCCTTAGGGTCTGCCTACTCCTACAGGATGTAATGTTCAAAACCATTTGAAAGTAGCATCTTGGTTTAGCGTCCTTATATTTTCAGTCTGTTGATCAGCCTCAGTTTTGCCTTTTCTATTCTTAGAACATTTTAGATGGAAAATTTGGACTCTACCTGGTCAGTTTCAGGGTCAGTGTTATGAATGAGGGTCTGGACAGGAGTTGTAGGATAAGCTAATTGCTCTCGCTGTGTTGTCAGGGGTAGGACTCAAGATTGCAGTTTGGAGAAGCATCACGCACTTTGGGAATTGGACAGCTGCAGAGAAGGGTGGCTCTTCTGACAGGACAGGCCTCCAGTGGCCAGCGCAAGGTAGTCCCAGCAGGGCTTCTTGGAGCTCAGATGAGGGTAGCATGGAACTGTCCAACCTCCTACTACATTGCCTTCTCCTCTGGCATTGCCCTCAGCCCCTTTCTTGCCATATGATTGCTTTCCTACTTGAAACCCCTCTTGCCTCTACCTCAGGATGCCTCCAGAGACTGGTCTGTTGACCCACCTTCCCTGCCAGTACTCTGGTCTCAGCACCTCCATCCCCAGAGCAGCCTCAGGACTTAGCTGTGGCTCTGTGGGTGCTTTGGCAACGCCATTCTTTGTCGAGGGCTGTCCTGTGCATTGTAGGATGTTCAGCTTTACCTACCAGATACCAGAAGCCCCTCCCCCAGTTGTGGCAACCAAAAATGTCTCCAGACTGTGCCAAATGTCCTTGGAGTAGCAAAATTTCCCCCAGATGAGAACCACTAAGCTAACTGCTCTCCCTACCCTTTTTTCAGCACAACAGCTAGACGATCCTTTTGGCATTACTGTCATGCAGGGATTTGAGCAGTGGCCTGCTCAGGGGCTTCCATCTTGCTCAGGAAAGACTCTCAAGTTCTCCCGTGATCCTCTAAGGCCTGAATGGCCTGGCTCCATTCCTCCGGCTTCTTGAAGTCCTGCTGGCCTTGGCAGTCACATTCTACCCAGCATTTTGATGGCTGCTCTTCTCTCTGCTTGGGAAGCTTACTCACTTGCTCCACCCAGATGTCTGGTCAGTCATTACCTTGGAATGACCTCTCCTGTACACCCATTTAAAATAACTCAGTAACTCACCGGTGCTCTCCCCCCTGCCATCTGCATATTGCCTTGTTTTTCTTTGTGGCTCTTGGCACCACCTGCCCTGTGTCTGTCTGCCTGCTTCTCCCACTGCAGGAGAGAATGTGTACTTTGTGAGTGGGATGTGTCTTCTTATGCCTGGTACATGGGAGGTGCACGGTCAGCATCAATCAGATTCACAAACTCCTTAAAGCCTGACTTTTCCTCCTCCACAGTGTGTGCCAGCATCTCTCTCCTCCAAGGGCAGTTGTGGTGTTTGATGCACCATACAGTCCCACAGCCCTGTCACGTGTGTCCACAGGAATGCATGTTTACTTAGACTATCCAGGACCCCTCCTGGCTTAGAGAGATTGTTAACATTATAGTGTCTTATCTTTTTGTCCTTTTTCTGCTTAGAAAGCTCTGATAGCTACAGCACCCCAATATATGTTAGACAATAAATAGCTTGCCAACTCAGAAGTCATTCAGAATTTCAGAGTCTGTGACGAAAGTTGAAATCTACCCTTCCTCCATGTTAGATCTCCTCCTAGTAACAATTTTTTAAACTACACTCAGGGTGTACCTTAACAGATTTTAGTTCCTAGCTTAGTTTTGTTCTAGCATTTGTTGTTTTCCCAGAGCAGGCACAGTGCTGGCACCTGCGATTTGGGTATTTGATCTTTGCTGGCAGAAGGTGGAAGGGGAAGTAGAGGGCAAACTGCTGACCTCAGGGCTGCTCCCGCCCAGCAAGCACTCAGGGCCTCCATGACATCCATAGTTGAGGTCACCACAACTGCATTCCACGTGCCCTAGAAATGAGGAGAATGTTCATTGCTTTTATAGCCAGTAGAAGAATCTCTGCCTTCTAGAATGCGTGAACTTGCTGGAAATGTGTTTTGCTCTGTTGTCTCTGCAGCTCTGAGAAGGGATGAGCTTTGTATGTGGTTAAGAGAATGTACTCGAGCCAAACTGCCTAAGCTGTACTACTTATGAGCTTGGCAACCTTGAACATTCATTACTTATTTTCTTTGTCTCAGTTTACTTATCTGTAAATTAGGAATGATGGTAATATCACTTCATACAATTTGGAGCCTCTCACAGGTAAAAATACATAGTGCTTAGTAAAAATCTTCTTAGAAAACTACCTGATAGGCAATAAGCACTTCGTTGTGCTGTTACTATAAGGTGGAGGACTCCAGAGCTCCTGAGTTCTCCAGAAGCACCATGGTTTCTTCCAGAAGGGTAACACTGAAAGACTTCCTGAAGCAGATAGCACGTGTAGGAGTCCAGGAGAGAACAACGTTTGGAAGGAACCATTCAGCGGAGTGGCCCAAAGATGGGGGAGTACAGGCTCATTTGGAGAAAAACATTGCCCAGTATAGATGGGACATAGGGAGTTAGAAGGGAAAGTCATGAAAGTCATGAAAGACATTGGAGAGCCTCCCAAGTCATCCTGAGCCCCTCCAGATACCTTTTGTCTCTGTTTCTGGAATTCTCAAGAAAAGGGAGTACAGCGACCATAGTAGCCCCCTCCCCTTCCTTCTCCCTGTCACTCCGACTCTGCTCCCAGCACCAACAAGGCTTTGGAGAAATATAACTCCTTGTCACAGAAAGATTAGATGAGCCCCTAGAGGCAGCTTCCCAGTGGAGTAGAGTCACTCTTGGCCAGGGAGCTGTGTGGAGAGGACAGCTTTTGCTGCATAGACTCCCTCTCCTGAGCGTATTGGGCACTGCCTACCCTGCCAGCCACTGGCTTTGCCGTGATAGCAGCTTTCACCAGCTGTTGTGTTTTTACTTCAGCCCCAGAGTTGGAGCCTCAGTTTCTCCCGCACCCCCAGGGGTGCAGTTAGGCTGGACAGAGTGTCCATCAAAGACTGCACTGATTCAGGCAATCCTTCCGCCTCAGCCTCATAAATAGTTGGGACTACAGTCAGGCACCACCATGCCTGGCAAATTTAAAAACATTTTTTTTAGAAATGAGGTCACTATGTAACTTAGGCTGTTCTTGAACTCCTGGACTTAATCAATCCTTCTCCCTTGGCCTCCCAAAGTGCAGGGATTATAGGTGGCCGGCTTCTGGTTTCTATGGAATCAGGGACTTGAGATAGAGTGGGGCAGCACAAAAAATACCATGACCCAGAGTAGATGTTTGGGAGAGTTACAGCATAGAATGTTTCCTGAGTTAGAAAAGTGACATCTCATTGGCATCATGCGGCAGAAGTCAGGAGAGCCTGACCTTTCAGGAGTTTCCAGCCTGCACCCCACAGGGCCAGATCACAGCCAGCCTTGCTGGGCGCCTGCTGTGTGCCCCGCACCACATGTCCGACTGTGCCCCCACTGCCTTACTTGTCCGGCCTCAGTCATCCCTGCTTAGTGTAGACAGGCACAGTTTGCTCGGGTTTCTGTGTCTGACTTGGCAACCCCATACTTAAGAACGAGACTTGTCATCTGGGACATGGCCTCCTGTTTCAGTAGAGCCACCGCAGGTTGGTGGTGGAGTCCAGTGCTTCCCCTTTCCTTTTTTTGTGAGCCACATCCCACTAATAGAGCAGAATTTGCTTTAGTCGTGATTGCCAAAATTTTGGTGACCTTGAATTGGTATCTTCCTTTTTCAAGTTTCAACTTCAGTTCTCCTTTCCTAGTGGTGACCTTTCAGTGCCCTGGGGGTAGAGAGAGGCCACCACTGAGGAATAACTCAGTTGTTTGAGGGAATATCTCCTCCAGCTCCATGGTATGGGGTCTTAGAGGTGGGCTATGACTCAGTGAAGAACTCCAGAGGAGTCGCCCCAGGTTTGGGGAAGCAGCAAAAACAAGAGGACGAAGTGCCCAGCTCCTACCATATTGCCTTCTCCCCTGGCGTTGTCCTCATTCCCTTCCTTGCCATATGATTGTTTTCCTACTTGAAGCACCTCTTGGCTCTACCTCGGGATGCATCCAGAGGCTGGTCCTGCCTGGGCTGTCGGGGATTCGGCAGCAGGAGGTGGCAGCCGCTGCTGGGTGTGGATGGAGGGACAAGTCAGGTGCTTGTGTGGGTGGCCAGGCTCTGAAAGCCAGCCGTCCTAGAGTTACTCAGCAGTCCGCGGGGCTTCGCAGTGCCATAGATAAGGGGCAGGCTGCAGCTGGTGAGGAGGATAAACCAGATTAGAATGTGGGGTCGGGTGATAGCTGGGCTTCAGGGTGATCCGCCACAACCTGGCGTCCCACTCCTCCCCCAGCCCACTCTTTGCTCAGCGCTGAGCAGCGGGGTTGGAGGACAGGTGCTTGCAGAAGGTTGAAAGGAACTGAACTCATGGTAGCGTGTTTTGCTGTCCATAGGATAGGCTGTTAGATCTTTAATTAAAGTGAGGCCTTATGTGATCTATCATTTAGCCACATTGTTTAGTGTGATTGGGAATATCTCCAGTAAGCCTCATGCTTGCATGTGGCTGGAGAGACTGACCGGAGGGGGCACCAGGAGGCTTGTGGGCATGACATGTTCTGTCTTTGGGTCTGGGTGCTGGTTAGCGGGATGTGCATCTGTGAAGATGCTTGGAGCCGAATACTTAGGAAGTTGGAAGAAAAATATATCCTGTGGTGGCTGCAGAGTCCATTCTCTCATACCTGTATTTTCTTTTACAGTTGAAACTAGAGGACCGCTCCGTGGTGCCCCGGGATGTGGTCCGGCACATGAGATCCACCGTGAGTCCTGCATCCCCACCCCAGCTCCGGGCCTCGGGGCAGCCACCCTGGGACTTTGAGCCTGCCCACCCCACATTCTGGGAGAGCTGACTGGCTCTGGTGGGGGGCCACATGGGGATTGTCTGGGCTGGGTCTCCTGTGGTGGCCAGGGCTGCTGTATCTGCTCAGCCTGCATGCCTCCTCCTTCCCGCAGGACAGTCAGTGTGGCACAGTGATAGATGTCAACATCGACTGTGCCGTCAAGCTCATCGGCACCAACTGCATCATCTATCCCGTCAACAGCAAGGACCTCCAGCACATCTGGGTGAGCCAGCTCTGTCTTCTGAGTGGTCTTTCCGGGCCCTCCCGTTCTCTCAGCAGCATGGCCTGTGAGCCCTCCATGTTCTTGCCAGGCCTCTCGGGTCTGACTGAAGTGCGGAGGCAGCTGGCATCGTGGCGCCTTGAAGTTGCCACTTGCAAGTGAGCAATTTAGACATGAGGTCAGGACACATCCTTACTGCTCTAACCTCAGCGCAGGTTGCCGGTGTTGTTGCCTTTACCTATTTTCCTTTCTCCTCTGACACTTCTTTTTAGAAAATGTTTTTCAATCATTTATTTTTAAAATGATTTCAAACTTACTGAAAAGTTGTAGATTCCTGTATTCCCCTCAACCAGGTCCTCAGCTGTTACCATTTCACTCCATTTGCTCTGTCACCACCTCACCCTCCTTCCCCATCTTCCCTTCTCACCAGTCTTTTTTTCTTCCTGAAGCATTTGCAAGCAGGCTACAGATAAGATGCTCTGTTACCCCCGGATACTGCAGTGCATATTTTCCAAAAACAAGGACACTCTCCTATATAACCACCGTGTAACCTCCCGGGTTAGGAAGTCAACATTGATAGTTACTGTCTGGTACACAGAGCCCATTCATTTGTCCCCTCACTATTTTTCTGATCTAGGATCCCATTCAGGAAGACGTTTTGCATTTAGTTGTCAACTCTTTGCTCTGTTTCCAATCTGGAATGGTTTGTTCCTCCATGTCCTGGACAGTGATACATGAAGTAACCTGACCCTGGCCTGGGTCTGTCTGGTGTGGCCTCATTGCCCATGTATTCTTGGCATGCCGGCCACGCAGGTGCCACTGAGCTCTGCTCTGACTCACGGTACCAGTAGGCATGATGCTGAGAATGTTTGCTTTGACCCCTTGGTCATCTTGGTGTCCACCAGGTCTCTCTACCGTAAGGCCACCATCTACCCCCTTTTTAAGTTATTATATCTTGTGGGAGCGTATTCCCAGATTATGTCAGCAGCCTGTCGCTTGTCAAACCCAAACCACCAGGCTTGGCTTCCGCTCACTGTCCTGCCTGCACCGCCATCATCACGCTCATGTTGCTAAGTGGTGGTTGTAGGAGGCCACTGTTCCTTCCTCATTTCTAGTAGTTAGGGTTCTACTGTTTGAGGAAGCTTTACCTTTTGCCTCATTTATTCACTTTAAAAATCGTTTTTCGAGCCGGGCTCGGTGGCTCCGCCTGTCATCCCGCGCCTTTGGGAGGCTGAGGTGAGTGGATTGCCTGAGCCCGCGGGTGCGAGACCCGCCTGGGCAACCTGGCGAGACCTCATCTCTACCGTAAATCAAAAATCAGCCGGGTTTGGTAGTGTGCGCCTGTAATTCCGGCTACTCAGAAGGCTGAGGCGGAAGGATCGCTGGAAGCCAGCGGGTCGAGGCTGCGGTGGCCGGGAGCGGCCCCTGCACTCCAGTCTGGGTGACATAGTGAGACTCCAACTCAAAAAAAAAAAAAAAATCGTTTTTCATAATTATGAAAAAATTTATAGTTTATTCATTTTTTCAAATATGAAAAAGTTTATTCATTTTCTTAAGTGTGAACTTAGAGATTTTTGTGCTATTCAGTTGGTTGTAATTCATTCTACCATTATTTGTTTTGTTGTTTAAATCAGCTCAGATATGGCCAACAGTAGCCCTTCAAGCTGGCTGTTATGTCCTATTCACATGGCCCTGTCTTTTTTTCTTTATTTAAGTACCTTCTTACTTTCTGGCATGAGATATTCTGGGCTTATCTTATATTTTTTTCTGATCCAGCCCCGAATCCTTCTTCAAGGAGCTTAGTTCTTTTCAGAGGAGAATGATATTTATTTTTACTTTTATTTTTTTTTATTTTTTGAGTTGAGGTCTCTGTCACCCAGACTGGAGTGCAGTGGCACACACAGCGACTGCAGCCTCAACCAGCTAGGCTTAGGGGATCCTTCGCCTCAGCCTTCCAAGTAGCTGGAACTATAGGCATGCACCACCATGTCCAGCTAATTTTTGATTTATTGTAGAGATGAGGTTTCACCATGTTACACCCAGGCTAGGCTGGTCTTGAACCTGCAAACTCAGGCATTCCTCTCACCTCTGCCTCCCAAGTGCTAAAATTACAGGCGTGAGCTACTACACCTCGCTGAGAATGATATTTAAAAAACCAAGACCTGGTCCAGGCGCGGTGGCTCAGCCTGTAATCCCAGCACTTTGGGAGACTGAGACATGTGGATCGCCTGAGCTTGCGGGTTGGATTCTCACCCAGGCAACTTGGCGAGACCTCGTCTCTACAATAAATCAAAAATTAGCCGGGCACAGTAGTGCGTCCTTGCAATTCCAGCTACTTGGAAGGCTGAGGCGGGAGGATTACTGGAGCCCAGCAGGTCGAGGCTGCAGTGGCCGGGAGCATCCCACTGCACTCCAGTCTGGGCGACAGAGTGAGACTCCAATTCAAAAAAATAAAAAGCAACCAAAAACCAAGACCTGGATTCTAGGTGTGCTAATTGCTACTAGGCCCTTTTAGGACAGCACTGGGAAATGTACATATGTATGTACATATGCACACACATCTAAATATGGCAATATCTATTCCATGTATATATTAAGATACATGCGTTCATTCTACTACCTCTAATTCCACTTCAGCATCTGAGACTTTTCTTCATCCTTTCTACTTTAGTAGAGCACCTTCTCTAACAGTGAGATACTTGCCTCTCAATATCCTCAGTGTATTTTCTCAAAGCACTTATTTGTCCACGTACCCACCCCAGTAGTGTGGTTATCTCCTCTGCCTGCCACCTCCATGGCCCACTCTTGCCAGGTGCCCTGTGTCCATGAATGCCGTCAGACCTCTGTATGACACACTCTACCCCATGCACACCAGGAACCTGCCTATACTACCACATCCTGCTCACTATAAAGGGGAGTTGAAATGCAGCCTAGAACTTGGGGGGAGGGCCTGTTGCGGCAGTTATTTAGGGCTAGTAGCCGACCTGTCCAGGCAGTGAGCTATCTAAATCCTCCTCCCTGTCTCAGTGAGACAGAGAGGAATGTGTGCTCTGGACATGAATATTGTCTGCTGTCTCACTGTCCCTGCTCTCTTGTCTGCAGCCTTTCATGTATGGGGACTACATTGCCTATGACTGCTGGCTGGGGAAGGTCTACGACTTGAAGAACCAGATCATCCTGAAGCTGTCCAATGGCGCCAGGTAGATGTCTCACCATGAGGGAGCCTGGGAAGGGCAGCCATTTGAAAAGGAAAGGAAGAGGGTGTTTTCTCACGGGGCCTGTTATGACAGGTTTGTTCGAGGGCAATGACAGATGTTGCAGGCATCTGGGGCCTTGCATCTCAGGGCCTAACCCGTGCCGGTCTCTTTATCTTCTGTGGCCTAATTCTCTTGCTCATTTTCTGGTCTGTCTCGACTTGGGTAGAAACATTTTCATTTGAGATATTTGCTAGAGTCTGGGACTTTACTTTGATAATGGTGAGCACTCGGGATGTAGGGTCTTGTTCATTGTGGGATCATTTCTTGTACCATCTCAGGCTGAACTGATGGCTGAAAATGAATTGTGTTGTTTAGGGCTTGTGGGCATGTCTGGGTCACTACTGTTCAATCCTCATTGCGCTCCCCGGTGGAGACCAATCCTCTGTTCACTGTTTCAGATGCTCCATGAACACAGAAGATGGTGCCAAGCTCTACGATGTCTGCCCGCATGTCAGCGACTCGGTAGTGTGCTCTGCCTAGTCCTGCTGCTTGGGGGTTTGGGAGGTGCCCTTCTCTTGTTGCTCAGCCCTCTGAAAGAAGGATTGCTTAGCAAAGAGCTTGTAGCTGGCACCAGCTAAGCAAAGCGGTTTCCTAGAAAAGGGGTGGACATACACCAGAGAATCTACAAGTTTGGGCATAGGCAGAAAGTCCTAGAACTTTTATTTGCAGTTCTCCTAGCTTTGCATCTCATCCTTTAAAGTCTCCATTTTTCGCTGGGCATGGTGGCTCACATCTATAATCCCATCACTTTGGGAGGCTGAAGCGAGAGGACTACCTGAGCCTACATGTTCAAGACCAGCCTAGGCAACTTGGCAAGACGTCGTCTTTACAGTAAATCAAAAAATTAGCCAGGCATGGTGACACCCTTGTGGTTCTAGCTACTTGGAAGACTGAGGTGGTGTATTTCTGTCTTAGGGTGTATCTAGTGTCTTAGATCTTAGTTCAGGATGATATAATAGTACAGTAGTACCTGTGTGCATGAGCAAACAGGTCTATGGACTACTGCTCTCTAGAACTGTACTTCAAAGTATGACCTCTTGACCAACAGCACTGACATTGCATGAAGCTCTTTAGGAACATAGAACCTGCATTTTAACAAGATTATTGGTGATTTGTGTGCACCTTGGGTTTGGGAAGTGCTGCTCTGGGACCGCTAAATTTGTTTCAGAAAGCATGGGAACTGCGTGTGAGTAGGCTTCTGCAAATAGGGAGTGGCAGGGGGCAGGCACAGAGAGCACTGTCACCCAAGGAGGCACTGCTCACAAGAAATCTCCTCTGGCCCCAAATCCTGCAGGGTCTTTTCTTTGATGATTCCTACGGCTTCTATCCAGGCCAGGTGCTCATTGGCCCCGCCAAGATCTTCTCCAGTGTCCAGTGGCTCTCGGGCATCAAGCCTGTGCTCAGCACCAAGAGCAAGTTCCGAGTGGTGGTGGAAGAGGTAGGGCCTGCGGGCAGGGACAGGGAGATGGGGTCCGTGACCTCTATGCCCTGGAGCTGAGCTTCTGCCCCCTTCCTGCCCGCTCTGAGTGTTGAACCCTGCTTTCGGTACCTGGACCCTGTTGCTCTGAAAGAGCTCTGAGGATAAAGGAACTCCAGGCTCCGTTCATGGAGTGACCAATAGGCAGGTGTCCCCCAGCCTGACCTACACGGGTTAAGCCAGATGGCAGGGTCAAGTGGCAAATGGGGGTTCCAGTGGCTCCTAACTGGGATGAAGCAGCAACAGTGGTCCTGGTAGATCACCTGCCCTCCCAAGTCCATACTTGGTACTCTACTAGGAAGATCACTTGGGAGGTCAGGTGGGTTCTGGGCAGTTGGTTAAAGAGAGTGCTGTCAGAGCCTGTCCTGACTGGCACATCCACCTGCCATCCCCAGGTACAGGTTGTGGAGCTGAAAGTCACATGGATTACCAAGAGTTTCTGTCCTGGGGGCACGGACAGTGTCAGCCCCCCACCCTCTGTCATCACCCAGGAAAACCTAGGCAGGTGAGCATATCCTCACCGCCAGCAACCCCAGGGGCACACCTGGGGCAAGGCTCTAGGCCCCATCACAGATATATGGGAAGGGCCAGGAACATTGCTGGCTTTCCAGAAGTCCAGCATGGCCCACCCTGACTTCTCCCCACAGGGTGAAGCGTCTTGGCTGCTTTGACCATGCTCAACGGCAGCTTGGGGAACGCTGTCTGTATGTCTTCCCAGCCAAGGTAGAGCCGGCCAAGATTGCCTGGGAATGTCCAGAAAAAAACTGCGCCCAGGGGGAGGGCTCTATGGCCAAGAAGGTATGTCCTTGGAGCTGGGGGTTGGTGGGCACTTGAGGAACTGGCCTTGAGCCATTTCCACAGCCAGGAAGGACAGTCTGTGCTTTAGGCCTTGGGGGACAGCCCTGATGACCCTTGTTGGCCACTCAGGTGTGTATAGCTGTCATCTCCCCAGACCAGGATGCCTGGGCCAGGTCTGCTCAAGTGTCCACAGGCCCAGGGCAGGGCCAACCAGCCTGGTGTGCTCCACAGCCCTCCCTCCTCTTTGCTCCACCCTCGCAGGTGAAGCGCCTGTTGAAGAAGCAGGTTGTGCGGATCATGTCGTGCTCCCCGGACACCCAGTGTTCCAGGGACCATTCCATGGAGGACCTAGACAAGAAGGGGGAAGTCAAAGCCAAGAGCGAAGTGGGGCTTGCCAGCCCTGAAGAGACACCTGATGGGCCTGCTAGTCCAGTAGAGATGCAAGACGAGAGCACGGAGGAGCCTCAGGAGTCTGGCGAGCAGCTGCCTCCTTTCCTGCTGAAGGAAGGCAGAGACGACAGGCTGCACTCAGCAGAGCAGGATGCAGATGATGAGGCTGCCGACGACACAGATGACACGAGCTCAGTAACCTCCTCCGCCAGCTCCACTACTTCCTCTCAGAGCGGCAGTGGCACAAGTCGCAGAAAGAGCATCCCCTTGTCCATCAAGAACTTAAAGCGAAAACACAAAAGGAAGAAGAATAAAACCACTCGTGACTTCAAGCCGGGGGACAGGTAAACTCAGAGCACTTCCCCTATACACAGTGTCCAGCATGAAGCCCCTCAGCACATGTGAATACATGCACGCTCACTGTCTGCAGGTGATGGCCAGGGATACCACCTGAGACAGTGTACAGTGCCTGGGGTAGGCCCTCGTGGAAAGCAGGGCGCTAGGAGTGGTGCAAGGGTGGCATGATGGCACTGGCCTCGAGCATGGCCTTCTGGGACCACGTCTGCCTGAGCTGTCCCAGATGGGTCCCATTCTCAGGAGACGTTATAGCATCAGAACCGTAGGAGAGCTTTGCCTGCATCAGAGACTCCTGGTGACCTGGGATTAAGAGTTTCAGGTTGTCAAACCCACCGGGAGGGGGAAGGAGAAGAAAGGTTCTCTGCCCTTTCCCGGGGAAGCATTTTTGCATGGCCTGGCTCACTGGCCTGTACCGGCAGGGTGGCGGTGGAGGTGGTGACAACGATGACCTCCGCTGACGTGATGTGGCAAGATGGCTCCGTGGAGTGCAACATCCGCTCTAATGACCTCTTCCCTGTGCACCACCTGGACAACAATGAGTTCTGCCCCGGGGACTTCGTGGTCGATAAGCGAGGTAGTCCTGCTCTGGAAGGGCAGTCAACGAGGCCGTCACTGATAAGGGCCTGGTGGGGGCTTGGGAAGAATGGGCAAGGGGTCTTGATGAGGTCAGGAAGGAGACTGCCCCTTTGAAGAGGTCTCACCATTCCAAGGACTGGGGGAGGCCGAGCCAGGGAGGGTCTGGGTTCTGTGCCCTGCTGTGCTTTGAGACATGGGTAGCAGGCACCGCAGGGCCCCTTTGTTAGTTGCGTCCCCTCCTCTGGTTCCCTAGTCCAGAGCTGTCCAGACCCTGCTGTCTATGGTGTGGTGCAATCTGGGGACCACATTGGCCGCACCTGCATGGTGAAGTGGTTCAAGCTGCGGCCGAGCGGGGACGATGTGGAGGTGTGTGCAGCCCCTGCTTCTCTTCAGAGTGGGCTCTGGGGTGGGTGTAGAGCCTGGGCTCATGACAATCCATCCTGTGCCACAGCTGATTGGAGAAGAAGAGGATGTGAGCGTTTATGACATTGCTGACCACCCTGACTTTCGGTTCCGCACAACTGACATTGTCATCCGCATTGGCAATACTGAGGATGGGGCTCCTCACAAGGAGGATGAGGTACACCCCAAGTTCAAGTTCTGGAATGCTGCTCCCTGTCCTGTGCAGCAGCTGCAGTCCCTGATAGTGCCACCAGGTGGCTCCAGGAGACAAGACCTGAAAGTCCTCTGGGCCAGTGAACCCAGAAGGGCAGCTGCCCTGCAGTGAGTTGCCCTGCAACCTCCCTGAGCCCTTGCTGGTTACATTTCAGCGGAGCTGAGTGATGTCAGTCACTGCAGAGCACAGGAGAGGCTGGGGAGCTGGGCCTTGTGCTGGGCCTTGAGGAGGAGGTGGGAACATTGGGTGGGAGTCGAGGCAGAATGCAGACGGGGGGAGAGTAGAAACAGAAATACCAAGGCAGGGAGCCCTATCCTGGACATGGCAAGAAGCCCCGAGAGGGCCAGAATGTTGCTTTTAGGCAGGGAATTAGTGGGGACTTGTGAAGACCGGGTTGTAGGTGTGTAACTGCCAGGTGATGGAGCATGAGCTCAATGGATGGTGAAGGTGGTGAGTGGTGAAGGTGGTGAGTGCTGATGGTGCTTAAGCAAAAGGGTCCCACACCTGAGTCACTCACCTCCTGCCAGTGCCCTCATCTCTTTAGTCCTCATGGCCTTAACCCTTGCTACCCACTGCTGGAGGTCCTTTCAAAGTTGCTCTGGCCTTCACCCCTGCTGGAGAGCTGCATCTTGATTGTGTCCCCTTTGCCCAGCAGCCATCGGTAGGCCAGGTGGCCCGTGTGGATGTCAGCAGCAAGGTGGAGGTGGTATGGGCCGATAACTCAAAGACCATCATCCTGCCCCAGGTGAGACTCTGGCAAGACCCCAACTGCTCAGCTTGCGACAGTGGCAGCCTGGGCTGGGGACTATGGCCCAAGTCCTGTTTCTGAGAGCCTGAGAGAAAGGGCAGGCATTTTGCACAGCTCTGGGGTAAGGAGTTGTGGTGGCATCCCACAACTGGCCCACCAGTCTTGCCTCTCCTGGCAGACTTTTCACATGCATGTAGATTTTCATAGACCTCCAGGATTTTCCTGGATTCTCAGCTCACTGTGCTAAGAAAATGCAGGGTCCTTCCTAAAAGAAGATTGGAGCCTGTCCTGCCACCATTTCTAGGAAAGGGAAATCTCTAGCAAATAAGAAAGACAAAAGAGAGAGCCAGTGCCATTCGGGTTCCCGTTCCCTTGCCCCAGGTTTGAGCTGATCCACACAGTCTAGCTCCCCTCTCCTGGTGCATGCGTGGGGTCCAGGGGAGGGAATGGCTCTTCCCATCATGTCAACAGCCATTCCAGGGAAGGCACCAGGATATGACATGGGCCAGCTCTCCCACACCCCCCCTCCTGTCACATGCCCAGCTCCCACTGTAGCCTGACATAGGCTGTCCTGCCCACGTTGTCAGCTGACTTGAGTCCTCTGGGGATGGCACTGGATTAGCCAAGGTGTCCCCTTGGACACCCTGGCCCCTCAAACAGATTCTAATCAAGTGTGCAGAGAAGGAGGGGAGGCTGGAACAGGCCATTGAAGGGGCTTTGGGTTCTGCTGGGGGGTAGAACAGGTGAAGGGCCCTCCCAGAGACTTAGGGCTCACCTAGCACCGAAAGGCCCAAGCTGTGAAGTCCAGAGCAGAAGAAGGGGGGAAGGTGGAATGAGACTTCCAAGGCTTCAGTGAGCCCAGTCACCATCAGCTGTGAGGACCAGGGGTCCCCAGAGCTGCTCCTTAGTGGTAGAGAGGTGACTTCCTGTCTGAATTACCCCAACACTTCCCTTCTTTCCCCCAGCACTTGTACAACATCGAGTCGGAGATCGAGGAGTCAGACTACGATTCGGTAGAAGGCAGCACCAGTGGGGCATCCTCAGATGAGTGGGAAGATGACAGTGACAGCTGGGAGACAGACAATGGGGTGGTGGAAGATGAGCACCCCAAGATAGAGGAGCCCCCCATTCCACCCGCCGAGCAGCCAGTGGCCCCTGAGGAAGACAAGGGGGTGGTGATCAGCGAAGAAGCTGCAACGGCTGCTGTGCAGGGGGCGGTGGCCATGGCTGCTCCCGTGGCCGGGCTGATGGAGAAGGCTAGCAAGGACGGGCCCCCCAAGAGCTTCCGGGAGTTGAAAGAGGCCATCAAGATCCTGGAGAGCCTCAAGAACATGACGGTCGAGCAGCTGCTGACAGGCTCGCCCACCTCGCCGACTGTGGAGCCTGAGAAACCAACTCGGGAGAAGAAGTTTCTGGATGACATCAAGAAGCTGCAGGAAAACCTCAAGAAGACCCTGGACAATGTGGCTATTGCAGAGGAGGAGAAGATGGAGTCAGTGCCTGACGTAGAGCGCAAGGAGGACAGGCCCGAGGGACAGTCACCTGTGAAGGCCGAGTGGCCCAGCGAGACCCCAGTACTCTGCCAGCAGTGTGGTGGCAAGCCCGGTGTCACCTTCACCAGTGCCAAGGGCGAGGTCTTCTCGGTTCTGGAGTTCGCGCCCTGTGAGTCGCCCCTCGCTTCATCTTCACTCCCCCGCCATCCCCAGGGCTCCTGTTAGTACCACCAGATCCCGGGCCCAAGTTGTGAATGTCCTCCCGGCCCCTGACTGCTGCCTGGGGCGAACCGTTTCCCTGGCTCGGTCAGGAGCAGGTGGGAAGCCTGTGGGTTTGTTCACCTGTCTGGGAGCGCCGAGCTGCTGTTCCCTCCAGCCATGCTTCCCAAAGGTGGCAGCTGAGTTTGCAGGTGGAGCTCCTATGGACTGACCATTCTCTTTTCCCCTCTAGCAAATCACTCTTTTAAGAAAATTGAGTTCCAGCCTCCAGAAGCCAAGAAGTTCTTCAGCACAGTACGGAAAGAGATGGCGCTGCTGGCTACCTCACTGCCTGATGGCATCATGGTCAAGACTTTTGAGGATAGAATGGCAAGTAGGCTTGATGTGGGCAGGTGCAGATGTGCTGGGTGAGCACTTGTTACCCAAGAGGCTGCCAACCTTAGGTCCCTGGACCTCCAGGGCTGACTGGTGCCTAGGAGGCCACCCACCTTTTACAGGGGCGATCACAGTCTCAGTAGGTGAGGGGCTGACACAGAGTCATGTGTCTAGACCAGGTGCTGCTTTCCTCCCTCCTTTTTAAAATTAGCTTGAAATTCGTTATTCCTGCTTGATAGGAGTCTGCTTTTCTTTTTGAGAAATTAGAACATTACACAGAGAACTAAAGTTGCTTTTGACCAGCCCTCACTTCCCTTTCTCCAAACTCTAGGCTTCTTCCCACTTCCAGAGGTGGTGACTGTTAGAAATTTAGTGGTTCTTCTTCTAGACGGATGACCTCTTTAAATGTTTTTAACGTTTTCGTGTATCCCTCTAAGTATATAGTATTTTGTATGGTTCGTTCATACAAATAGCATGTCGTCATATGTCATCTGTAATTTGCTTTCTTCACTCAGCAGGGTCATTTTTGAGACCTATCTATGTTGATTTATAATGATCTAGTTTGTTCCTTTTTACCTGCAGAATAGTATAACATCATGTGGCCACGTCACCCTCCATTTTCCCACTCCTCTGTTTGTGGACATGTTTGAGTCATGTGGGGGTCAGGGCAGGTGTTTAGAGTGCTTGAGTAGTCATGTTTACTGAGGCAGCTTCCTCTGTTGCTCCTGGCTGGGCAGGCCCGTCCGCCTGCCACCTTGTTTACTCAACCCCCTGGGCCTCCACTGTTGGCCAGGCACCAGCTAAACACTTAATTTGGGTCTGAGGTCCCAGCTCTGGCCCTGCCCTGGAAGGAAGAAGACAGAAAAGAAAGAGCAGGTATCCTGAGAGCCATCAAGAGGGGCGCTGTTGAGAGGACTTACAGCCCACCTAATAACACTTTTGGTTTTTTTTAGGTTTTAGTAAAACTCCTTTTGAAAATTCCAGCCTGTCTCAGCTCTGCGAAGGGAAGAAAGGAACAGTATTTTTTGTTCTATTCTGTTTTTTTCCAAATCACATTCAGGGGAAGGAAAGGAGCACATCATCTTGAGGCTGTCTGGGTGGCACCAACAAGAACATACACGAGAGGATGCCCTTACTCCAGTGGCTGCTCTGCCCTTGCTGCTTTTCAGCTCATCACTTGCCCCACACCCACTGCCCTGGCAGGTGGCACATGCACACACACATACGTGCACACAGGTTCCAGATATCTGCAGATCAGCTCTCAGGACTTAATGGCCTGAGTTCTCTGGTGGTCCCCAAACATCTCCCCTGGAGTTTAAACTCTCGTGTTCTCCTGTTAGACCATCCTCCCTCCAAGCCCTGCAAAAGCAATGCAGCCTCACCATCCTGGAACTTCCTTTTAGTTTCTAACTGCTTGTAATTATTGCTTGCCTTGTTGAGGCTTGGGAGTCAAGGCAGGTGTTTAGAGGAATACAATCTTAAAGTAATGATTTATGAGGAAAACACCTGATAAGAGAAAAACCAGTTAGGAAGATTCCTCATATGCCAGAGGTCAAAGATGCCAAGTGGGTCTGCAGATAGAGTTGCGCTTAGCTTCGCCCATTGCTAGCAGAGTCTGGGGTTCCAGGTACTGCTTGTCCTCCCACTAGATCTGCAGAGTGCCCTAGAAAAGAGAGGTGCAGATGCAGGCACCACAACAGAACCCCTGAGCCTGGCCAACTTCAGCCTTCCTCCCTCCCCTAGGACCTCTTCTCAGCCCTCATCAAGGGCCCCACACGAACCCCCTATGAGGACGGCCTCTACCTGTTTGACATCCAGCTCCCTAACATCTACCCGGCTGTGCCCCCCCACTTCTGCTACCTCTCCCAGTGCAGTGGCCGTCTGAACCCAAACCTGTATGACAATGGGAAGGTGTGTGTCAGTCTCCTGGGCACCTGGATTGGAAAGGTGAGTATGATGCCAGCCCTCCCAGTTGGGAAGGAGGGAAAGCCGGTGGTGGGTGGGACGGAGTTAATGGTGCCATGTATGTGTTTCAGGGGACAGAGAGGTGGACGAGCAAGTCCAGCCTTCTCCAGGTGCTCATCTCCATCCAAGGTATGGCTGGGCTGGGGTTGGGGAGTGACAGGGAGGGCCAGTGGAGGGCACGGTGACTCTGGCCATTCCGTGAGGGTGAGGGTGAGGATGGGGGCTAAGGGCAGGCTTGTATCAGGGCTCCTCCCTCCCACTGAGGGCAAGTGTCCCTCCCTGAAGGTCTGATCCTGGTGAATGAACCATACTACAACGAAGCTGGCTTTGACAGTGACCGGGGCCTGCAGGAAGGCTATGAGAACAGTCGCTGCTACAACGAGATGGCATTGATCCGTGTGGTACAGTCCATGACCCAGCTGGTGCGGCGGCCCCCGGAGGTCTTTGAGCAGGAGATCCGGCAGCACTTCAGCACTGGAGGCTGGCGACTGGTGAACCGCATCGAGTCCTGGCTGGAAACCCATGCCCTTCTGGAGAGGGCCCAGGCGCTGCCCAATGGGGACCCCAAAGCCAGCAGCTCACCGGAGCCGCCTGCTGTAGCCGAGCTCTCAGACTCCAGCCGACAAGAACCTGAGGATGGAGGATTGGCCCCTGGAGAGGCCTCCCAGGGCTCAGACTCAGAGGGCGGTGCCCAGGGCCCGGCCTCAGCTAGCAGGGACCACACAGACCAGACTTCGGAGACTGCGCCAGACGCATCAGCGCCACCCAGTGTCAAGCCAAAGAAGCGGAGAAAGAGCTACCGGAGCTTCTTGCCTGAGAAGAGTGGCTTCCCTGACATCGGCTTCCCCCTCTTTCCGCTTTCTAAGGGTTTTATCAAGAGCATCCGGGGGGTCCTGACACAGTTCCGGGCCGCCCTGCTAGAGGCAGGCATGCCTGAGAGCACAGAGGACAAGTAGTGCCAGCCCTCGAGGAAGGAGCGTCACAGTGGGAGAGGCCAGCTGCAGCCTGCTCACTCCCTCCCTGGAGTCTCTCCTCTCCCACACCCCTCTGCCCCCATGCAAGCCCCTCACTGCCCTCTTCTCCCCAAGGCAAGTTGGATGCTGAAGTGCAAGACGTGTCTTGAGATGCTGCCATTTTATTCCGAAGCAATCTTCCAGCAGGTGCCCTGTGGCAAAGAAAATTGGAACCACTTGTCATCCTAGGCAGAATGTTCCGGCACTTGCTCCTGTGCTGTCCCCTTCTTGGGTTTGAGGTGGATGTTCCTAGGGCCTGATGCTGGGCTTTCTTTGGGCCCAAATGCCCTGCATACCAGTGGGAGAGAGGATGTGCCTTGCATGAAGTGTGAGTTGCTCCAGCAATTCTCCTACTCCCTTTCCACCTCTTCGGTTCGACTTGAGCCTTCCCATGTCCCAGACCTTCCTGCCGCCACCGCCACCAGGTCCTCCCTAGTCCTCCAGCATCCACACTATCCCTTGGGAGTTGTAGCTGCTGTCACTGACTCCCAGCTCTACACTGGCCTGTTTACCACATTATAGCCCTTAGGCCTCTTGAACTTGCTCTCTAAGAGAAGTTGGGACCAGGCTAGGTTCAGGGTGACACCCAGGAGATGTGGTGGCCTCACACATGAACATGGAGTTGAGGACCAGGGAGCTTCGGGGTTAGGAACAGCTGAAGGTGCCTTGCTCTTCCTGTCTGAGGCTGGTGGGGGCATCAGCAGTTCTGGCTTTTGGGCCGCAGCCTCCTCTCCACCCCAGAAGGCAGGAGCAGCTGCACAAGGCCAGGGCAAGTGCTAGGGCCTCTCCCTCATCAAACCATGCTGGGACACGGTGTGCCACTCCCTGTACTCAGAGCGAACCAGCCCTCTGTTGGACTAGAGCGAGGCCTCCCATCAGCCTTGGCTTACAAACTGCAGGCTCAACCCAGGGGGCGTGGCCGGCGGGGACCCTCCTATCGCCCAGAGACAGGCCCAGAGGTTTACAAGTTTTCTAAGCTTTTGATAATGTGAAGCTCTGGGTTAAGAGGATGCTGTTGAGCACATTGCAGCTATGTAATGTATTTGGTGTATGTATGTAATATTTAAGGTTTGAAAAAAGATTCAAAAGCAAAGATATTAACTCTTAATAGAAAAAAGACAAAAAAAAAAAAGCCAAAGCATGATGCGTCTTGTCAGCCTTAAGTGGGCTCCACACCTGAGCTGTGCCGTGACTGTCCAGCCAGCAGCGCCGCGGTAAGAGGGAGCCGGACCACACCTGCGGCATTTGGAGCCCAGAGTCGGAAACTTGTTTGAAGAACACCTGGAGTGACTGGTGGGGCTGTGCTTCCCAGTGCATTGTTCATGTGGAGATGTGAATGCCTACTGCTTACAATATCTGTATAAAGTGCTGTGTGATTAAACTTTTTTTTACTTGCATTTTTTTTGGTTGGCTCATTAACAAGACAAGGTGACACCATTAAACCTGCCTCTGCCATTCATCTGGGCTCTGTTGCCTTTCTTTCTCTCTGGGGCACGATGTGCTTGTGTCACACACACACACACGGGAAGGAAAAACCTCTGGCAAGTTGGGGGACCACCGCATATAGCACCTTCCCAGTCTGGTCTGCTTGCCCGCCTTTTGCACGTCCGTCCTGGGGGCAGTCCTCTGGCCTCTTCCTGGCTGGTGGTGTGTTCAAGAGCCAGCAACGCCTGCCTTCCAGCCGCTGTGGCCCTCAGATGCCCACATTTTACCAGTTCGGCCAGTTCGGCTCCTTCCAGATTCTGGGGGCGCTGACATCACAGCACCTGGCGGTAGACAGGTGTCACTCCTGAGCTTAAAGCCAAATGGTTGCCCAGTTTGGAAGATTGGCATCTGCCCCTCCCTGCTGCTTCCTTTTAACGCCTGCCTGACATTCCTCTGCAAGGACAGCTGGGGAAGGACAAAGACTGCTGAGTTAGACTCCTAACTGGGGGGATGACAGACACCTTTGAAAAGAAGAGCTCGGGGAGACACCTCTTATCAACAAGGGTGCCTGAATGAAGCATATTTGTATACCTAACCCTTAACTGTACCCCCACAATATCATAATAAAAAATATTGATTAAAAAAAAAAACTCAGAATAATATCAACAGTGCCAGAGAACTTGCCAGCAATAAACAGCAGCACACTGAAAGAAAAAAAAAAAGAGCTGCCTGCCACCTTTTATTTTTTTTATTTTTTTTGAGTCAGTCTCATCTTGTCACCTGGGCTGGAGTGTAGTGGCACCATCACAGCCTCCCACAGCCTCGACCTCCTGGACTCAGGCGATCCTTCCACCTCAGCCTCCCAAGTAGCTATGACTACAGATGCACACCACCATGCCGCCCTAATTTTTAAAATTTTTTTGTAGAGATGAGGACTCACTATGTTGCCCAGGTTGGTCTTGAACTCCTGGGCTCAAGCAGTCCTCCCACCTCAGCCACCCAAAGTGCTGGGATTACATGCATGAGCCACCACGCCCAGCCTACCTGCCACTTTGATTTCTGAAATCTCTTGTCCCCCGCCAATTTTCTAATGCCCTTAAGTCAGAGATACTTTCCTTTTCCTGCCAAGTCCACGTGGGGCTTCAACCGGATTTGTGGAGACTAGCTGGTTGTGTGATCCTAGGTGAGACATACTAGCTCTGAGCCTCATCTTCCCATGTGTGGCCAGGCACTTGGCCGAGTGCAGAGGCTTCTTCAGGCTGGAGGTGGTATAATTAGCAGTGGTAGAGCCCCACCCTTGAGTAAGAAGAACTGGACCAGCTCTGGTCCTGGACCCACTACCGTGATGGCTATGCCAGGGGACCAGTAACATCCATCCGGTGGGCACCTTTGTATCATTAACGTTAAATTCTATAGTCCTGGCTGCAGCAAGACCCCTAATCCCTCCCCACTCGTCAGGACAGGACCAGCAGGCTGGGAATTTTACTTTATTTGGATTTGGTTCAGGGGATGGAGAATCTCAGAACAAAACGGAATGCCTTCCACAGGCAACAGCCCAGCCAGCTGGGCTCCTGAGCCGGTACCTCATTCTGGCTTTCAGTGGACAGAGTCTGCCCTCCCAAATCACAGCCTACACCTTTCTCCCCTTCTCCAGCGGCATCCCCTCCACCCTGCGTGAGCTGTGGGCAGTCCTGGAGAAGCAGGAAAGGTCCTGAGCTCAGCACAGACCCAGCAGACTAAGGCACACAAGGCCAATGGGGTCATACGGGCTCTTCTGGAGATGGTGTCTGCTGGGGATCCTGGCTGGGCGGGGGCTCCACACAACCACTGACCATCCAAAAGTAGTTTGGGTGCACTTGGCCCTGCACAGCCTCGCTAATCATCAACTCCCCGTCCACTGCAAACACACCCCTTCCATCCTTGGGCTCCAGGCGGAAGGCGACCACAGGCACGTATACCAAGTAGGGGCAGTCATACTCCATGTGCTTGCCCTTCTCCATGGCCAGGAAGAGGCGCAGCAGCATGGCCCGAGACACCCCTGCCCGCACGTAGAACAGATGCATGACGCCGGCCGCACAGCGGCCCATGGGTGCCGCAAACATCTCGCTGCCCAGGTGTGAGTGCAGCAGCACGAGCACCAGCACAAAGTCCTGGTCAGGCACCACTGTCCAGTGAGCGGGCACCGGCTCCTCCAGTGGCACGAGGTGCACGTCCACGGGACCCCGCGGGACCAGAGCAGGAGAGGCGGGTGTCTTAGACACGGCTCTTCCCACAGGAAGGTAGGCCAGCCGGCCGTGGTAGATGCGCAAGGCGGCCAGGCGCAGGAAGGTGCCCAGAGTGAAGCGCATCTCCCCCAGGCGTCGATACTTCTCACTCTCCAGGTCCACGTCGGCAATGAAGCCCCAGGCCAGGCTGAGCACAGAGAACAGGCGCACCCCCGAGGCCGTGTGCAGCGACAGCAGGTTCATGGGTGACAGCAGCCGGCGGCACAGCAGCAGTGTGCAGTTGGTCAGGAGATCTTCGTTAGTAACCTGCTCGTAGCTGCAGGGGGAACATGTCGGAAGGAGCCAGTCAGGAGCCCCCACGCATCCTACCCTGCCTCCTCCTGGGGAACGGGGACAGGCCAAGTGAGACGTGGTCCATCGGGAGTTGGCAGGAACAGTGAGAGGCAGCAGGTGGAGGCGGCCAGCCGGGGTCACCGGGAGAGAGCCCCGGAACGGAGACAAGAGGGAATGGAAGTGACCTCAGTCTGTGGGAACTTAGGAAGACACCTGGCAGTAGAGGGGCACGGAGGGGCAACTGAGGCCCTCTATGGCCCAGGATCTCACCCAGCATAATGGTTCAAGGAAGCTGCCAGCGCGTTGCCAGAGCCTGCCGGGAGGCTGCACAGGGGCTTGCGGATGGCGGTCTCCCAGTCAGGCCGCTCCATAAGCCCATTCACCACCTGCGGGAGCAGGCGTGGCTTCAGTCTGGGAAGCCCCCGCCCGCCCCGGCCCCGGCCCCGGCCCGCTTCACGGCGCAGG
>NW_007074921.1:142070-143082 GCF_000164805.1 Carlito syrichta
CGCTCCCTGGACCCCCTCCGGGAGGCGCCTCTCCAGGGGGTCTCACCGGTGAGCATCAGCGTGAAGGAGACCTCGGCTTCGGCCAGAAGGGGCTGCACGTGGCTCCGGAAGAGCTGCGGGGCCTTGCCCCGGCCGCCCCGCGGGTTCAGCAGCACCAGCACGCGGCAGGGCCGCGGGAGCAGACCCCGGGGGCCGCCCGCTGGGAAAACAAACCCGAAAAGGCCGTGTCCCCAACCGGCCACGAGGGGGCTGAGGATAACCACAGGCGCTCTGGGGTGGAAACGTGGTGCCAGACAACTGACCGCAGCGAGCCTGGCCAGCGGGGACGTCCTCCCGTGCGGGGCGCCGGGGTGGGAGCGCGGCGCCTCTCCCGCTCCTTCCTTGGCTCAGGCCCGTCCGGCGGCTGGCTTCGCGGCGGAAGGCGGCTCTCGGGAGCGACCCCGGCCCCCGCCGTTCAGCCGAGCCGTCCAGCATGCCTGGCGAGGAAGAGAGGGATCCCCCTGCAGCCCTGGCCAGCAAGGCCCCACAAACCTGGATCCATAACCTCCACCCGCGGCTCTCGCTGCCAGGGGGTCCCCGGCGCTGTCGGGGCGCTGCCTGTGGCGGCGGCTCCTGCCTTCAGCTCCTTATCGGTGCTGCCCAGGCGGGCGTCGTGGGGCCGGCTGTGAGGCTCGCCCTCCCCGCCGGGAGCCGAGGCCGTGGGGGCACCCGCGTCATTCCCTGCGGCGGCCGGATCTGAGGAAGAGGAGGAGACGGCGCTGCCCAGTCCCGGGCCGCGGCTCCCCGGAGTGCGCCCCGCAGATCCCGAGACTCCGCGCGCGGCGCTGCGCGCTGCTGCCTCGCCCGAAGCCGTGGGTCGGGGACCTAGTCTCCCGGGGGGCTCAGAGAGCCGAGCTCCGGGGCCAAGGGCGCGCTCAGCATGCAACCGATGCCCCAGCCCCGCCGCCCCGCCCGAGGCGAAGGGTGTCTTCCCGCGGGCTTTCCTCTCGGGGCTCCGGTTCCGGCCCGACGG
>NW_007074922.1:0-783 GCF_000164805.1 Carlito syrichta
TCTCGCCAAGTTGCCCAGGCGGGTCTCGAACCCACGGGCTCAGGCAATCTCACCTCAGCCTCCCAAAGGCGTGGGATTACAGGCTGAGCCACCGAGCCCGGCCAACTAATATTTTTTTAAAAATTTTTGTAGACATGAGGATTCACTATATTACGCAGACTAGTCTCAAACTCCTGGCCTCAAGTGATCCTCTCACCTCGGCCTCTCAATGCCCTGGGATTACAGGTGTGAGCCACCACACCAAGCCCAGGGGAATTACTTTTAATATCAGTCCTCGGCTGTCGGCAGGAGGTCTCGGTTCCGCACCGCATGGGTCTCTCCAAGGGCTGCCTGAGTGTCTACACCCTATGGCATCTGGTGTCCTCAGAGGGAGCAGCCCAAGAGGGAAAGTTAAGAGGAGCCCAAAGCCTATCATATGATTCCATCTCCAGAGTCACACTTCGTCCCATGCCTGATTCACTTCACTAAAAACAAGCCGTGAAGCCCAACCCACGCGCAAAAGGAGGGAAATTAAGGAGGCAGAGTGAGACCCTGTCTCTGCAGAATCAAGATGAAAAAATCAACAATATTTTTACAAGGACAGAAATTAAGCTACACCTCTTGAAGTGGGGGATATCAGAGAACGGCGAGCATAGCTCAGACCCCCACGCCAGCCTGTATTTTCACTCCCCCCAGGGCCCTGTGGCTCTCGCCCCATCCTTGTTTTTTAACCAAGGGCGCCCATCAAAATCGCAGAGGGAGGCTTCCAAACCCAGGTGTCCAGGCCCGCTCACACAGAGCCCC
>NW_007074923.1:0-13794 GCF_000164805.1 Carlito syrichta
TCCGGGGAAGCGGGGGCCCCGCCCTGTGGGCTCGAGCCGGGCTTCGTGTTTCGCGTCGATCCGCACGTCTGGGCTCTGGCCAGAGCCGCGAAGGCGGGACCGCGTTGCGGGCCTCGGCGGGCTTCTGTCTTCGCTTCCTTCCCTCTTGCCACGGACGCGAGCCCAGGGGACCACATGGAGTGGTCCGTTTGGGGTGCGCACCCCGAGTGCCAGGCCGGGTGACCCTTCCCCGCCCCCCACTTCCCGCTGTACCAGTCTCTGCCGTGTTCCCGCTTTGGCGTCGGCTTCAGCCCGGTGCCTGGGCGGCTAGTGACCGGGCTCGGCTAATATGGACCCTTCGGTGGTGCAATTCAGGCCATGGTGCGCCATAAGCAGCCCTGGCTGCCATCCCCTTTGTGTCTCCATTTAAAAACAGCCTCTGCTGGACAATATGCCTTTGTCTGAAAAAAGAAAAAAAGAAGCCTCTGTGTAATCATGTCATCGAGTAGCCCAACAGCTTGGTTAGATGAGTGACTTTCGAGCTTTTCTTAACCACAGTCCGCAATAAGAAGTGCATACTGCAGCATCAGCCCATACCCATATACGAGGGGGAGCGCCCCCAGAACAAATTATCTTTTGGAGGGCAGGCCCCTGGTAGTGCAGGCTTCCCCTGCTAGGTGAGTGTCTAGGAACCCATTGGCATCGGTGTACCAGCTAGTGTTGTGCATTCAGTTTCAGTGAATTTTTTTTTTTTTTTGGAGATTCTTTCAGTGCACTTGCCCATTTCGTGATGGTCGATTTATGAACGCACCTGCCCACACGGTGCTGAGTGTTCCCTAGTCACCCAATCTTGCCCCAGCGACTTTCTTTTGTTTTCCCTCTGAAAAAAGCCCTCAAGGGGACATGTTTTGCCAATATGGAAGAGGCAAAACAGAAAAAAAAAAAAACGGCAGAAGCACTAAAAGGCATAACGAGTTGAAAACTGTTTTGAGCAGTGGAAAAAGCATCTCCTTAGCTGTATTGAATCAAACGGAGAGTACTTTGAAGGTGACTGAAGTTTAAATATGTAAGAATAAATACACAATTTTTTATAAATAAATTCCTGGTTTTTATACTATTCAAAATATGTGCAATTTTCTATGACCTTTTTAAAAAAGTTGTTTGTGACCCACTGAATTGTTTTTAGGGCCCACTCATGGGTCGAGACCTGTAATTCATAAAAGTGATGGCATAGATAAAATCCTGATGTTTTATGAGAAACATTTTGCAAGAGGATATGGCTGTTGAAATGCCTGGGTGATCTTTTCCTCCCAGTTGAACACCAGTTAAGAAGGGGAGCTAGTTTGCTTACAAGTAGTAAATATTCCACATTCTGCTTTGCGACAGTATTAGATTTGAAAAAATGATGTTAACTTTTACCCTAGTTGTTAAATAATACAGAATCCCAGCTATGTACAGCAACTGGCTAAGAATGTTCTTTTCAAAACTGTAGGGTGCTTTGAAAGTTAATTTCCGTGCTCCCTCCTGCTAGTTCCATTTTCTTGGATGAAAGCTCTACTGGGCAGCTCTGTCTTGCCTATAAATAAAAGATCTTGTCACAGTCAGTTGCTCTGAGCCAGGAGGGTATGACACTGGACTTCACAATAAGTTAAGCCCCTAAACCGAATACATTTAGGTGTGGTGGTGTATCTTTCTGTATAAACGTAGGCTGAGTTTGGGAACCAGGATTTCTGGAGAAGGCGCATAAAGACAACTAACCCTTACCATTCTCCTATGCTCAGGCTTGGCACTGTGCTAGACACTTAGGTGTGTTTTTAAGTTTGATTAGTATTTACCCCAAACTCTGATTCCCTGAACAGCGATGAGAATTTTGTCTCTACAGGAAGGCCAAATGGATGGAGCAAGGCCTGAGTCTGAGTTCCTTGGCTCCGAGTCTTCTGTGGCCGCCGATCGGTCACTGAAAACGCAACAGTGGTTACGCTGCCATTCTCTCAGATATGACAGGCTTGTGGTCCATGAGCAGGGTTTATGTTTGACACTCACTTAAGTTGCTAACTCTTTGGGTTAATGTCATAAGACTCTGGTTACAGTATTTTTTCCTTACTTGCAAGCTTTATAAACCTCAGCTTGCAACTCGGCACATCTATATTTATGTGGAAAAGTTTATGTGAAGGAAGTTTAAAAACAGTAATCACCACAGAGTGCATTTTGAAGTTTTCAATGCTCCAAGCTTACTCTTGCATTGCTGCTTGTCATGGTGAATACCTCAGTCTGGACACCACACCCCTGTTCTAAGTGCACAGCTGCTTAATGCAAATGGTTAACACACACTTGGAGCTACTCAGCAGATTGAAGGGCTAGGCCCATAACCAGCTACCTTGCTGATTAAAAGTTAACTGTTGTTGCCTATCCCAAGGAAGAACACATGTTTGAGTACAAAAAAAATCCAGGAGAAAATCATGTGACCTTCTCTTTTTTAGGTTAGTGTAACAAGAGCCTTGGCCATCCAGGCTTGGAGTAGTAAGTTGCTTATTTTAGGGTTTGCTTTTCTCCCCTTTGCATATATTTGTTTTAAATAAGGTCTGTCTCAGCTCTGAAATCCGGTTTTCCCAGGATGGCAGTACTCAGGACCAGGCTGCTCACTCTGCGCGTGCTCCAGGCCAGATTCTGCTCATCACTTGCTCTGGGGACTGAGCGCAGAGGGCTGGGTGGGGATTCCAGCTGCTGAGCAAAGTTGACTTTGATGTTCCCTTTCATCACTAGGCCAAGGAAATCTGGATTTGCTCCCTGTCTTTATCTATTGTTGAAAAGTGAAAAATTAACAAAACTAGATTTTTTAAAGCCACATTGTTCCAGATAAATGTTTAGGTTTGTTTATTTTTGGGTTTTGAGACAGGTTATCTCTCTGTCATGACTGCAATGGCACAATCATGGCTCACTGCAGACTCGACCTCCTGGGCTCAAGCAATCCTCCCACCTCAGCCTCTTGAGTAGCTGGGACTGTAGGCATAAGCCACCACATCTGAATAATTCTTTTTATTTTTTTATTTTTTTTGGTAGAGACAGAGTCTTGCCATGGTGCCCAGGCTGGTCTCAAACTGTCCTCAAGCGACCCTGCCTTGGCCTTCTGAAGTGTTGGGATTATAGGCATGAGTCACCGTGCCTGGTCAGATGTTTAGTTTTGATTCTGTTTGTTGGTTGTGATGATAACTTTGTGGAACATAATAGAAAGCAGAGTTCTCAACCCCGGCTACTCATCAGAGTACTTGAACTTTAAAAAAAATTCAATTAAACTTCCCAATTGAGTTGAATGTACATCCAGGGGTGAGAGCTATTGTATAAAGTATACTTTATATTTTAATGGTAACTGATGAAAAGAAACACCTATTAAATTTTACCTACTAGTGACCTACTATGAACGTGTATTTCTTTTTTAAGAAAAAAAAATCATTAAGGAAAGAAAAAAAAACTTACCTCTTGGTCAAATGCCCCTTAAACAACAAGAAGACCTCCTAACTGTGTTGGAGGTAGGGCTGTCATGGATATTCTTAAACATTCCACTTTCCTTGCATCTGCCCAGCTGGAAAAACATGATGTCTGGTGGGTTTGATGTTTTGTTTGATGTCAGAGCTCATGCAATCTCGCCGTTTTTAGTTACCTTTGACTTTCTCTCTTTCACTGTACCTGCCTGCCTGTCGAGCCATGCCTCGCCATTTAGGAAGTCACCGAGGATCTCGGCTCCTGAAGATGTGTGCTAATTGTTTCTCATGAGCCAAGGAAGGAGGCTATTTTCAGTCAGGTCGGTGCTTGGAATGCATACCCGCTGTCACTCCCATGCTGGCATTGTCGTCCACAGATCCCTGGCGATTGGAACCAAGGCCGGGTATAAGCTGTTTTCTCTGAGTTCCGTGGAGCAGCTGGACCAGGTCCACGGAAGCAGTAAGTGGGTACCTCGGCCCCGCCCCCGACTCGCATCTGTGCTGCTGCCGAGCTTTCTAGGGTTCCCTCCCTGAGCTGTCAAGTTACAGCCACCTCTTGCTGGAAAACCACGACGAAGCACTTTTCAAGATTTGGCAATAGCTAAAGTAACATTTTCTTTTTTATATTAAGAAATGCTTTGTTTGAAATCATGCTATTGATGCTTTTCCATAAACTTATATGCACAGTCATTAACTTTTATAACTGTCAAGCCAAAAAGTCACTAGTGGTTTATTTTTGCCATTATACTGGCACTACAGGATACTGCTAACATTAATGCAGTCATAAAAGCGTCTTCTTTGTCATGATAAGGTAGCACGGTCCTGTTTACAGAGCCCACTTCAGCGACCCTGAGGTCCTTCTCGTGAACACTGCAATTCAACTTAGATATGTGACTTTTGTATTTTCTCAGGGTAATAGTGTATGTCATCATATAGTGAATAATATTCAACCTTTGGGTTTCCTGGGAAGAAAAGTGGTTTGGTGAATAATATTTTGGGCTCCTATAAAGTTTTTTTTAAATATGTTTGTGAAATTTTTTTTTGATTTTTAACTTTAAAGATAAAGGGTACAATTTAGGGGTAGGTATTCAAATGTTCATTATACAGGTGCCCTTGCTGATTAATTTCTTTGTGAATTTTTTTCTCTGTATCTGTCCCATGTTGTTTCCTGTGGGACTTGCCCAGGCCCAAGAAAGGCAGACATATAGCACGAATGTTCTCAGAGAGACCCCAGGGCCTCCACCTGTGGCTGCTCAGGAGGCTTATTAACCTACTCTTCCTGAGTACAGCGTACTTTCCTGGTCGTAATACTGATGTCTAGATTGGTTTCAACAGGAAGGGGATTCCACAGAGGCCAGAGACCACAGAAGATGGGGGAGTACAGGTTTAGCTGTGTTACTGGCCCCGTAGTCACACCTGCCTCTCTAGCAGAAGAAGAATTCAGAAAAGAAGTTACTCCTTTGAAATCTCCTGTAGGGAAAGAGAGGGTAGATTGAGACCTTCCAAGTGTGGTTTGCAGAGCACACAGTGGAGCCCTGAAGGGGCGAATCCCACACGCAGACAGCACGAGAGGCAGCTTGAGAAACCCTGACTTGGCCTTCTAGTCACTAGAGCCTTCCTTCCTTTTTATTTTTTAAAAATTTGGGTCTTACTCTTTTTTGAGACAAGGCCTCGCTGCGCTGCCCAGGCTAGCCTGGGCCCTCTTGCCTCAGCCTCCCAAAGTACCGGGATCACGGGCGTGAGCCGCCACGCCCGGCTGGCTTTCCTTGCTGTGGACACCCGAAAAGGACGCTGAAGTGCCCCCTGGGGCGAGGGCCAGAGCTCCCCGGTGCTGTGGGCGGTGGGTGTGTCACACTTGGCGGGCACCGGCCAGCAGGACCTAGGGAGCGCCGGGAACTGGCCTGCGCCGGGCCTGCACCCCGCAGGCCGGGCCCAGTCCCTGCCGCCAGCCGTCCGGGTGACCTCGTGCCCTCCTCGCAGATGAGATCCCCGACGTCCACATCGTGGAGCGCCTGTTCTCCAGCAGCCTGGTGGTGGTGGTGAGCCATGCCAAGCCGCGGCAGATGAACGTGTACCACTTCAAGAAGGGCACGGAGATCTGTAACTACAGCTACTCCAGCAGCATCCTGTCCATCAAGCTGAACCGGCAAGTACGTGGGGGAAGGCCCTTGGGGTTTCCGGGCTTCTGCTGATGAAGGCCAGAGCAAGAAAGGTGGACAGCTCTAAAGATGCGCGTCTGTAAAGCCAGCATCAGATTCTAAAAGGGAGAGTCTTTGCGCCTGGGCCCGGTGTCCTGGGGGTGCTGTAGAGCGAGTGTGCTCTGTGTGTGTGTTTAGTGCTGTGTCTTTCCTGGTCTTCTGGCTCCTGCGTCCAGAACGCTGGCCACTGGCAGGCTAGGTGCGCCCTCTCCCCAGGTGCAGGCAGGCCCCGGCAGGGATGAGTCGAACTCTGGCCGAACTCGCGTGTGTTACTGCAGGACACCTTCAGTCAGGGGACGGAGGCTTTCCTTGCAGATGGTGTGAGGGTCTCCGGGTCAGTAACATCACCCTCCTCCTGCCACCTCCTCGGGTGTCCTGGGGACCGGCCATCCAGTCCCAGGCCCCTTTCTTTTTCCTCCAGCTAACCCTTGAAGATTTCTTCTTGTAGTGTTTTCCTTGTTGAAGGAGTGGTTATTCCTTTCTCAAATAGACAGTGTATTCTCTTTAAAAATATAGATTCCTGTCCAATAAGTATTGGAGGGATTAATAAATTTCCCTTTGAATTACTAGATTTTAGATCCTGTGAGAGCAGGGTCTGTGTCAGTTTTGATCACAGTTGCAAGACCTGGTGGGAAAGAGCCCTCGGTAGAAAAGTACTCATAGATATCTGTTTCCTGACTAATAAGAAAATAAACAAAGGGGCTCTTTGTGTGACCACACAGATCCATCTGTTCAATTAAAGATTCCCAGGAGATGGAGTTGTTGCATTCACTGGGGTTGTTGCATCCTTTGGTGTTTGTATTTTAAACTATTAAGGGCTAATTGATTATTTTAACAGATGAGATAAATAAAGTGAGTTCTTCAGTTTATGGGCAGGAAGAGATTGTTCCTTTGAGCTGATCACCTATTCTGACTGAGAGTCTACTTATGTTCTTATAGAGTAGTGTAGTCGAAATAGCCAGAGAGATTTAGTTATAGAATGTGATAGTCATATATTGCACTGATAATAGAACTTTAACAATAGTTCTGTCATAAATTCAGGTTGTTTAAAAGATTTAGCCCAACCATAAAAACATGACAGTAAGATTCTTAACACATAGTGTAATGTAAGGGGTTAGTTGTTAATTGAAATTTTAATCCTAATGGATTTAAATTTTTTTCAATGAAATTAAGATTTAAGTGCAAATATCTAAAAATAACACATATGAAAGAGTTAACTTTAAATATTATCACATATGTTAATCAACATCATAATCCTGCATGAAGTGAAAAAAGCATCTTTTCACTAAAATTTACAAGTCTGCATGTTAAAAAAAAAAAAAAAAGAAGTAGCCAGAGAAAGAGGGGATGGGATGTTTTAGCGGGAGAACAGGAGTAAGGAAGAAAAGAAACTCACGTTCTTGGCAGTGGAAGACGAGGGAGCCGGAGTTTCTACTTGAAGCCTTTTAAGCAAAGCTCCCGAGTCCAGTTTCTTTGAAACCTGTTGGTAGCATATTAAATCTCATTGCAAACCTTTTTCTCTTTGTGTTTATTCATAAGAAGTATACGAAAGCTAGATTGGGCACCAGATTATCATTTTAGATTTACTTAGATGAATGTGCTCTAGAGATCAGCACCCTCGAGTAGTATCTGTTGTATTTACTTGTATAACTTTTCTCTTTCCATCTGGTATTTTCACTGGCAAATGGGAACGGAAGGCTTGTCCACGTGTCGGAGTCTGCTAACCTTTGGGCACTCAGTGTAGCACTCATTAACTGTGAGGCTCTGTCCCCCACCGAAGAGCGGACGCACCTAGACCTCTCAGCATCCTGGCAAAAGCTCATCAGAACTCAGATCCAATGGTTCTCCCTTCCTGGAGCATGTTTTTCTCCTAGGAAAATAATTTGACACAGGTCTGGAAAGTGCTCAGGGTTTGCTTGTCTTAAAATTGTTTGCTGCAGCCTCCCCTTGCCAGGCAGGGGTTCTGTGGTGCCTGGAGCTGCTCACATCGGATAAATGAGAAAAGGAATAATGTCCTGCCTTTCAGTGGTCAGTCCACTACTTCATCAGGTCTTCGGACAGTGCCGTTCCTTTGTAAAAAAAAAAAACAACAAACACACACACACATACACACAACCAGGATACTGACATGGTGGCTCATGCCTGTAATCCCAGCACTTTGGGAGGCCAAGGTAGGAGGCTCACTATGAGCCCGGGAGTTCAAGACCAGCCCAGGTAATACACCAAGACCACAACTAAAAAAAAAAAAATAGTCAGGCATGGTGGCTGTAGCCCCAGCTATTCAAGAGGCTGAGAGGTTGGAGGGTTGCTTGAGCCCAGGAGTTTGAGGCTGCAGTGAGCCATGATCATACCTCTGCACTCTATCCTGGGTAACAGAATGAGCCCTTGACGCAAATAAATACATAAATATTAAGAAAGAAAGAGAGAGAGAGAAGGAAAGAAAGAAAAAAAAGGAGGAAAGAAAAGCTGTGTATGGTGACCCACACCTATAATCTCAGCACTTTGGGAGGCTGAAGCAGGAGGATCACTTGAGGCCAGGAGTTCATGACCAGCCTGGGGAACAAAGTGAGATCCCCATCTTTACAAACAGTAGAAAAATTAGGCAAGTGTGGTGGCACGCGTGTGTAGTCCCAGATCACTTGAGCCCAGGAGTTTGAGGCTGCGGTGAGCTGTGATTGTGCCACTGCGCTCCGGCCTGGGCAATAGAGTAAAACTCTGTCTCAAAAAATAATTTAATTTAATTTTAAAAACAGGACAAATTTAAAGATTTGTATAAGGAGTTATAAGGATACAAAAATCCCTATTTTCCAATTATATGGAAAGGAAGAATACTTAGGATTTGTCATATGTTTCATTTTAGTTAATGTTATTTCCCTTGTATTTAATTGAGAAAATGTATTTTATGGAATAAAGACAGTAAGCCATATGTATTTAGCTTTGCCAGCTTTTACAGTTCTTTTACAGTTCTTTGACCATCTGCTCCGAGGGCCCCTTGTTATCCAGATAGAGGTTGGTTGGGTTGAAGCCTCTGAGGCCAAATCTATGGTGCCCAAGGGCAGATGCTGCAGATACTGTTTAACTGATAAAAGCGGCTGTTACGTACAAAACATAGACAAGTAGATGAAAGTTAAATGCTAGATAGTGAGCTGGAGGGAGGACAAGATCATGGTCTGCGGAGGCCAAAAACCACTCGTCCAAGTACACCTGCTAGCATCGTGTCCATCCCAGAAGCGTGTGCTCGTGTGAACAGAGACAGGGTCTTCCTCCTTCCTGCCCAGTGTTTTCTATCTGTTTCCTCCCCTTTCTAGTCCTATCTGCAGCAGCAAGGGGGTGGCCTGAAACTCAGCTGAGTGGGTCACAGAGCAGATGGTGGGGAAAGATGCAGGTCAGGGCAGACGAGACAGCTGCCCTGCGCGGACATATGCTTCTGCGAGGACATATGTCGAGGCTCTGCCCTCCTGGGGCCCGGAGGCGGGGTGGGAAGCGGCCAGGAGGACACCAGACATCGCAGAACATAAGCAGGCCAGGACAGAGCCCCAACCGTAGTGTGTGCTGGCAAGGCCAGAGCCAATCAGACATATGGGAGATCACTTCATGGAGACACGTGCCATCGACTTGGAGACGCTGCTAGAATGTTTTACCTCTCAGTACCCGTCTCAGACCCGTGATAGAGCCTCAGCTAAAACTGAGGAAGGGGTTTAAGTATCCCTTTTCAGCCGATGGTCTCCATCCTTCTGAAGTGTGAGGAGTCTTACTGGCAAGACAGCAGGGCTTTCCTAGGAGGCCTGCCTCTGTCTCGTGGTCTTTGTAGGTACCTTTGCTTCCAGTGGATGCTCCTGGGAATCAAAGGAGCTGGCCTGAGAGCTGCGATTCGCCAACCTCAGTATGTGTCCTAATCGCCTGGGTCTTGGTCCAAAGACCCCCAGACTAGAGTCTCCAGAGAGCCTGGGACTTGCTGTGGGGTGGTTCTTCTGATGCTCATCCGGGTCTGGGAGGCATGCGGGTTGGGGGAGCCGCTGCCCAGCGCATGGAAAGTGCTCCTGGACCCCAAACGCCCTCCTGACACTCCTCCCCAGAGCCTGACATCTGCACTTTCATTGGGTCACACCTTCCCTTCCTTGACACCCAGCACGTTAACCTTGTAAACTGTTTCCACTTAGCGAAGAGCAAGCCACTGGGGAGAGGCCCCGAGCCTGACATGCTTCTGTCTGAAGAGGACGGGAAGAGTCTGGCAGCACTGGGAGGGCGAGCCCCAGAGAGAGGAGCCTGGGCACCGCAGGGGGATGCAGGGCACAGGGCTGGGGCGTCCACGTGGGGCATGAAGGCTACTCCAGGTCGCCTGACCCGGGCTGCAGAGTGGCCCAGAAGCGGTCTGGAGGAGAGTCCGAGTGGAAAGAAGTTTAAGCTGATAATTATTTGGAAGGGGTGAAACCTAAGATTTGGCAATGCAGAGAAAGCAAAGAAACTTGCGTTTGTGCAAGAGGGAGGTGTGTGTCACAAACACTGAAAGGCAGCCTATCAGATGGGAACAGGAAGCCAAAGGTGTCCCCAGAATGGTCTCACGTGGCACAGGGAGTCTGCTCAGGAAGTATTCAGGAGCCCTGTTCCAAGGAGAGAGGGAATTCCCCCAAAAAGAGAAGAAAAATCTCCATCTCTAAGGACAATTTCTGAAGACCTTGCATTTCACACTTCTGTTCAGTTGCACTCTGTGTGTGAGTGTGTGTGTGTGTGTGTGTGTGTGTGTGTACGCGCGCATGCGTTCATAGACACCAGCCTCAGAACGCACCATCAGAATCCTGCCCCTCTAGGTGCAGAGTCAAGTTAGGACTCACAGGAAAGATGACGATGACGCTCGGCCAACACCTTCCCGGGACTCGTGCGTGGCTGATGGGTCTGTGTGCTTTCAGAGGCTGCTGGTCTGCCTGGAGGAGTCTATCTACATCCACAACATCAAGGACATGAAGCTGCTGAAGACCCTCCCGGACGTTCCTGCGAACCCCACAGGTGAGTGCCCGACACGCGACTGATGCCCTCGGTCCCCATGCAGGCTTCCTTCCCGAGCCACATTTCCACCCAAACTGGAAACACGAAAGCAGGGTTTTTCCTTGTGTGTCTTTGTGGCGTTGACCTTGAAGCTTTGCTGTAATGGTAGCCGATTCCAGTTGTGTCAGACTGTGCGTCCTGAGGAGGCCATGTGTCTCTATCGCAGACCCGGAGGTTCACTCTTCACCTGAGACCCTGTCAGCAAATGTGTCCAGATGTTTAAAGCAGACATGCAGGCAATGTCATGCATCTGATGTTGAAAGGCATTTGCCCCTCGTTCTTTTATGTGGGTGTTCAGTATTGAGTGGGTGTGATAATTGGAAGCAGGTTTCAGCTTGGTGTGTGTTGTTTATAAAGGGAATAGCTTTTATTGCAAGAAAAGTGGAAAACAATGGGACTGCCTTTCTGTATCTCAGATAAACATTATAAAAGCATCCAGGGATAGATTGAGCTTTTCCTTATGAAAGTTCAGGGGCAAATTGACCAGAATATGTCACTGTAGATCTTTGATGTTCTTTGGAGAGATAACCCAAGGCCTCTCCAAATCCTCAAATTCATGGTTAGCACCCTGACTTCTCCTGAGCACCTTTTCTACCTGAGTAGACGGAGATGGTCATTTTCAGCCCCCAGTTGCCTCAGGGCACAAGCACTGAGGTCACTGTGGCCCAGTGCATGAGGGCATGGGCCGGCCAGGACAAGTCTGCTCTGTCCATGCAGCACTCACAAGGCTTGCTCACTGGACCCCTCCGACCCACAGGGCAGCCACACACAGATCCAAGCTGCACTTCAGTGACTGGCCAGCTCCTCAGAGGACTCTGAACTGTCAAAACATGATGTACAATGCTCAGAGGCCAAGGGGCTTCTCATGTGTTTTCATTATCCAGTCGATTTTCTGAGCAGAGATAAGATGGCAGCTCTGGCTCCTGATTTCAGAAACCCTTCCCCGGAGCACAGGGAAAACAGAACCGCTTGCCATGTGGCTTCAGCACACACATTCTATCTGCATTCTGGTTCCGTGAACTACAGATAGGTGAGATCCGCAGAGTTCTGCCGTTGCCTCTCACTCGCTGTCTCATGCAGCTGTAACTTTCCTTCCGTCAGCCTGTGTTTGTGCCATTCCCGTTCCTGTTGTGTCAGAGATCGCAGGCTGCTTCCTTTAAAGGGTTTGACCAGACGGGAGCTCAACGTTAATTTCCTGCTAGCACAGCAGTCTGTACTGAGCCGGCGAGGGTGGAAATCTCCATGAAAATCCTGCCAGCTGTAGAACTGCATCCTACACCACACAGCAGCGTGGCCGTGAAGCAAAGTCATGGCTGATTCCTCAGCAAGTCCTCTTTCTGAAAGTGGCAATGCAGGCGGTGTAAATGCCTCCCTTCTGTGGTAGCTTGGAGCATTTGCCATAGAGTGGAAATCCCTTTCCTTTCTGTTTTTGGAAAGACGCTAAGCAACTCAGAGGGAACCGCATGTTACAAATCACTGTTAACGCGCCTGAAGTGTGACATGTAATGCTGTAAATGCTAGGGGAGAGTGGTTAGATGGGGGGTCCCCAGCCCCACCAGTCCACGGCCTGTTGGGAACCGGGCCCACAGCAGCAGGTAGGCGGCCAGTGAGCAAGGGAAGCCTCAACGCATTCCCTCCTGGGCTCCGCCTCCTGCCAGCTCAGCAGCGGCAGGAGATTCTCATGGGAGCACAAGCCCTCTTGTGAACTGCACATGTGAGGGATCTAGTTTGCACCCCTCTTACAAGAATCTAATGCCTGACCACCCGAGGTGGAGCTGAGGTGCTATGCCAGCACTGGGGAGTGGCTGCACATACAGGTTAGCCTCAGCAGTGCAGTTTGCACAGAGATCGTCATAAATCAGTTGCTGGCAGACTCGTAGCAAAACCCTACCAGTGAGTGGCGAGTGAGTTGACGTACTTCAATTGTACGGCTGCATCTGGTGGCAGGCTTTAAGTCAGAATCCGACACTTACTTTAGTCCGTGCATGGCCCACTCATTATGTTATTTACCACTTCTGTCCGCGCCTCTTTTTTCAAAATGGTGAGTCATAATTATTTCATTATATGTTGCAATGTAATGATGTTAGAAATAAAGTTCGCAATAAGTGTTATGTGCCTGAATCATCCCCAAACCATTCTCCCTTCCGCTAGCCCCCTTACCCCGTGGAAAAATTGTCTTCCGTGAAACTGGTCCCTGATGCCAAAAAGGTTGGGGACCACTGGTTTAGATCACAAGACTGCCTTCTAACTCCAACTGATGATGCCATTGGATTTTTAATTGATAGCAGGCACTTCTTTTCCAGCTGTAGAAGAATTACAGCCAAAAAGTTTCATGAAATTATAGCTGACAGTGGTTTATGAAAATACGTGTCAACTCTAAAGCAAGTCCAAAAGCCATGTCAAAACCTCATTGCTTCTAGAAAGCCAGAAGAAAATATATACAAGTGTTGAGAGTCGTGAAAAGCCTCTGGGTTTTAGAATAGAGGGTGTATTTTTTTTTCTCTTTCTTTATCTTTCCTAGGCTTTGCAGATTTTCAACACCATCAATTTTATATTATAAAATAGTATTTTTTAAAGCCCGCTTCCTTCTTTGAAAAGACTTTGTGTGACAGAAACAAAAGATTGGTAGAATCACAATAGCCAGGCTGAAAAAAGTCCTCCTGCTTGCCTGAGGGGCTTCACAAGATGGAAGGACCTATTCATACAGCCAGGTGGACTCTTCTGAGATTTGGACCCTAGGGAATGGGAGGAAGTCACGGCCAGCACTTCCGGGGACCTTCATGAAGTCTGCAAGGGCGAGTGTGCCGGACTCACCGGCTGAGACCCGGTGGATGGGTAGAGGGGTGAGCCCAGAGGCAGAGCTGTCAGGCTGATGGCCTGTGTCGAAGTGTGCCTGCCCTGGCCATTATCCTCTGCGCCTTTCTTGTTAGGGTTAGGGTTAGGTCATACACCATACAGTTCGCCCGTTTAAAGTGCAGGCATAGCTTTTATTGTGTTCACTGGCTTGTGTAACCTTCACGACAATTAGTGTTAGAGCATTTCCACTACTCCACAAAGAAGCCATGTACCTCTTACCCTCACTCCGCCCCTCCCCC
>NW_007074923.1:13814-15915 GCF_000164805.1 Carlito syrichta
AGCCCTAGACAACCCCTTGTCTGCTTTCTGTCTCTATAGCTGTATGTATTCTGGACATTTCACACCAGTGCCGTCATGCACTCTGTAGTCTTTTGTGACTAACTTCTTTCGCTTGCCCTAATGTTCTCAGAGTTTACCATGTTGGATCCGTAATTCACTTCTTTTCATCGCCGAATCATATTCTGTTATAAGGCTATACCCCATTTCATTTACCCACCCATCAGTTGATAGACATTTGGGTTGTTCCACATTTCAACTGCTATGAATGATGCTGCTGTCAACATCGTGTACAAGTTTCTGTGCGGGTATTTTGTTTTCATTTCTCTTGGGCTGGTATGTAGGAGTGTGACTTCTGGGTCATATAAGGGCTTTGTGTTTAACTTTTGAGGAACTGTTAAAAGTTCCAAAGCACTGTCTCCCTTTGGCATTCTCCCCAGCAGTGCACAGGGTTCCAGTCTTGCCATATCCTCAACACTCATGATCTGTCTTTTTTATAGTAGCCATCCTGGTAGGTGGGCAGTGGTGTCTTACTGTGGTTTCAGCACTGTGTTCAGAAGCTTTTGTCTTTACCCACTGCATCTGTAAGATCCTAACTCTCTAGCTGGTGCTCACGTCCTTCCAAGGTGGTCACACTCTATCCCAGCATCTTGTCTGCCACCTGCCTCTGAGAACCCACCACATGAGCCAGCCTGTTTTCCTGATTGCCTTCCCAATTTCACAAGACTAGAATGCCTTCTGCCTGCTTGGCTGTTCTTGACATTACATTTGGATAATGTCAGAATTCAGATGGGATGGGAATGGGGGTTTCCACAGCAAAACTCGGAAATTATGAGTGGCCTCTTCTACAGCTGGGGCTGGAAGTGGCCTTGTACAGCCGAGTGGCAGCAGGGGGGCCAGAACCTCAGTGAAGGATGCTGGGCATGGCCGCTGTCTCCTGTGGTTCTGTGTGCCAGGTGATAAGAGTCCAACCCTGCTGCATGCTCCGCGAAGCCACAGTGGCACGCAGAGCCTAGGTTCCAGTTCCAAACATTTGCTGTTTCTCTCTGCTGTCCTTCAGCAGACTAGGTGAGGTATGTTTCAGCCTGATCTAACGTTTTTCTTATCTTTTATAAGAAACCCACCTAATATACTAACTTGTAACAGATGTCAGTCATCTTTTTTATTTAAACAGATGTATCTCTTATGTCATCTCACAGTTTCTATTCTGGTAATGCTTTGGTTCTAAGGAGTTTCCTTGTATTGGCTACTGCCATGTACACCTCTATTAACCTAAATCATTGTTGTGAAAATCCTTTACTTAAACACTACTGGGATGCCTTCCACTCGTATCCCCTTGTAAATAAAAATAACTTATGGTTCTTCAGTAGCTCGATGGGCTGTTTGCTCTTCCAGAATATTGGTGAAGCATCTTGAATCCAAAACATCCTGCCTGTCTAGTTTATTTCCGTGCCTGGGCACACCATCTTGGCTGCAGAGGCAGACCTCGGGTGAACTTCCCTCTCTGCAAACCCCACCCACTTTCCTTATCAAGGAGAACCTTCGGCTCAGAAACAAGCAATTTCTTAATAGATCCTTTGCTCCTCCTCTTCTCCAACTCAAATTACTGGCCGATTGCATACGGCCATCTGAGAGAGACTAGCCCATGCTGCCCTTTCACAGGAGAGAGATCCACTTCAGTGTTATGTAATTATCTCATGGACCTGGAAGGTAATGGATGGGAAGATGTTTCAGGGCCCTGGCCCAGGGGTAAATGTGCAGATGGGCACGCTTAAGCTGCTAGACTGGCATCGCTTTGCTGTGGAGGGGCCGTGGCCGGCGCCGGATCAGGAGGTCTTCCCCTGAACCTCTGCTTTCTTGGGATCCTTGGCTCAGAGTCGCAGCCCACGGAGGGTCGACGTCGCAAAGCCGTTCCGCCTGGCCAGGAGGTGGCGCTGTGGCCGCGCTGTTTTCGGACGCCCGCTCCGACTTCATCCTGTTTGTTCTCCACCAGGTCTGTGTGCCCTCTCCATCAACCATTCCAACTCCTACTTGGCCTATCCCGGAAGCCTGACCACAGGCGAGATTGTGCTTTACGACGGGAACTCGCTGGTGAGTGGGTGGT
>NW_007074923.1:16184-82628 GCF_000164805.1 Carlito syrichta
GAGGGGACCCTGGCCGCCCTCGCCTTCAACGCCTCGGGCTCCAGGCTCGCCAGCGCCTCGGGAAAAGTGAGTGCCCGCCAGCGCCTCCTCCTTCCGTCCGGGCGTCCGCGTGGCAGGGCGGGAGGCTCTGAGGGAGGGCGGCGGTCTCTGGGCCTCTGGGACCAGCTGGAGGGGGAGCTCTGGGCCTGCCTGCGGCGGTCTGTGGACGCGTCGGTGACTGCGCCGACGGAGCCTCGCTGTGCAGGCTGCGGGCCCGCGTGGCCTCCTTAAGGAACGTGTATGCAGGCAGCCACGATGCTGTCCGACGGCTTCCGTGGACACAGCGCAGCATCAGCAAAGTGGTTTGCTTCGCTGATCAACCGGAGAGTTGATCTCTTCTGACTGGAATAACCGGGGAAGGTGATCAGGTTCGCCTTCAAATGCCACAGAAAGCAGCCAGAGACTGGATATTCTAGGAAGCCGGGGCAGTTAGGCGAACACACCACACACACACACACACAGACACAGCGCCGTGGGCACGAGTGGGAGGCAAAAGGGAGAAGGAAGGTGCTTAAAACACGTTCCAAGAACTGCTGATATGACACACAAACAAATAAAAACGCCTCTATGCTCAACACTTTGCACTTCCCCCTCAGATGTTAGAAGCCCATAAAACAAACTCCTCTCTGAGGGGACCTCGCTGCGTGAAGCCATCACGATCATGAAGTGTCCACCACCTTCTTTTCCAGGGCACAGTCATCCGGGTGTTCTCTGTACCTGATGGACAAAAGCTCTATGAATTCCGAAGAGGAATGAAGAGGTCTGTGTTCAACGTCAAGCCCGTGTTAAGTCCTCACAGAAGTCCTGCAGGGGCCGCCAGTGGCGGCTGGGGGCGGGACGGAGGGTGGTGGCCCTGTGCCCTGCGCCCCTGGAGGAAGTGTGGCTGTGCTTCCCGGGACTGCCAGGCTCCCCTTGGGGCGCAGCGAGACAGAAAGCAAGATGCTGGTGTAACAGGGTCGTTCGGCCCTGAGAGTCCCTTCGGCGGGAGCGTGGGCAGCGAGCGGCACAGGAGAAGCGAGAGTCGCCGTCCAAAAACCGCCGCTTCCCTTCCGTGGGTCCGGGCAGTGTGAAGCATGATTAGGATCCCATCGCGTGTGGGGGTGCAGCTGGGCCCAGGCACACAGACACGACGCTTCCCGTCTGCAGCCGTTCCCTGATGCTTCTCACATAAGACCGCAACTGACCCTTTGTGAACCTTTCTAACACGAGTTGCTATACTGTTTGGAGTGGCTTAGAACACCGAGGTTCTTCAGGATCTGTTTAATTTTCTGATAAAGCTGACCTCTAAACTGCAAGGCCACACCCTCATTCTTCCGGCTCACGGGTCCCTGTGTTGTTTCCAGGTATGTGACAATCAGCTCTCTCGTATTCAGCATGGACTCGCAGTTCCTCTGCACGTCCAGCAACACCGAGACGGTGCACATCTTCAAGCTGGAGCAGGTCACCAACAGGTAAGTGGCCGCGCCAGGGCCCCTGGCTGTGCCATCAGCATGAGCCATCTCCTTCCTCCTTGAATGCTAGAAAGGTGGCTTTCCTGTGTCTTCGCCCAGCTGGTGGAGTGGGTGTTGGAGGGACTTTGGTGGCGTGGTGCACAAAAGCACGGCATCCACAGCCTTTCTCCTGAGTTTGCCTCCCAGCCCTGCCCCATGTGGGCTGTGAGATCCTGGGACGGTGATTTAGCCTTTCTGTCCTTTAGTTTCTTCATCTGGAAGACAAATGAATTAACAGTGCACGCGTCTTAGGCTTGTGAGAATTAAGTGAGGGCGCAGAGCATTTGGCCTAGTGCCTGGCATGGAGGATGACCAGTGTCATCCAGGGTGGCTGGAAATGGGGCCACATTGCTGTTTCTGCTGTCAGCTCTACAGAGTACTTAGCAAACACCCCCCATGACGCTCGCTGTGTGTTAAAGCCTGTGTTAGGCCTTAGCCCGTGGCGTGTGTATTTGCTTCCTGTTGCCACTGGAACAAGGAACCACAGGCTTTATGGCCACAAACAGCATGCAGTTACTATCTCACAGTTCGGTAGGGAAAGCCCGCCGGGGCTCGCCCGGGTCTCACAGGCTGAAAGGCGGCATCGGCCAGCTGCGTTCCCGTCTGGAGCCAGGCGTCGCCTCCAAGCCCCCTCCTGGGGCCGGAGAGGAATCCAGTGGTCCTGGCCGCGGTGTCAGCAAGGCCCCGCGTCCCACTCGCCATGAGTGCAATCACTCAGCTGTGAGAGGCCGCCTGCACTTCTCACGTGCCCTCGGCATCAGAGCAGCATGTCAGCTCATGGGTTCCAGGGACGAGGGCGTAAAGTGGTGGGGCCGTTTCTGCAGAGTCTGTGTGAGCGGTGGGTGGGGCTGCGGAGTGCCCACGTCCACGCGTGAAGACATCTCATGCTGGAGAGGGGCCTCGTGTCCTCCCTCCCCGCCATCGTGCGTGGCTGGGTCGCTGTGCCCCGCCCTTCTCCCCACGCGGTCCAGATTCAGGGCCCCGGCCCCTGCCCCTGCCCATGCCTCTCCTCGGGGCCTCAGGGCCGACACCCCTCTTCAGTGTCACAGGATCGGGGCATGGGGTGTGCGTGACTTCCCCCGCGGCACTCTGAAAGGAGAGTCTGTACTGACATCCGTCCCCGGTAGGGCATGGCCTGGCTTTTGGACTGCCGCCCACGCTTCCCCCCGGCTCCCCGTAGTGCCCCTAGAAGGCCGGCAGGCTCGGCGCTTGGTGGCTGAGGAGCTGGGGCCAGGGACGTCCAGGGTCTCCTTCTCCAAGCCAGGCCTATGTGCCAGGCACGTTTCCCAGCCCCCAGGCCTCTGAGAGCTGCCCACGGAAGCTCCGGCATCTCTGACGAGCCCACGAGTTTACTCCTAGGCTGGCTCCACGTGTGCCCCACGAGAGGCCTCTCTCCCGCGGCCGAAAGAAGCTATCCTGCTGACGTGGCAGAACTCAGCATGGCACGATGTTCCGCCTCTGTTGTGTACATGTTGGTGTATATCAGTGTGAAACAGTGCCCGCCTCTGTCATGTATGTTAGCGCGTTTCAGTGCGGCACGATGTCCCGCCTCTGCCGTGTACGTGCTAGTGCACATCAGTGTGACATGGTGCTCTGCCTCTGCCATGCGTGTAATAACATGTACCGGTGTGACGCAGGGCCCGTCTCTGTCATTCGTGTGTGAGTGTGTGTCAGTATGACACGAGGCCCTGCCTCTGCCGTCTGTGTGATGGTGTCCGTCAGAGAGCACGAGGCCTCGCCTCTGACTCGAATTCACCATCTGTTAGAGATGTGGGCACTGGGCGGGAACTGTAGCCTCCTTCCACCCGAGGTTCCCTGGCCGAGTGACCTAGCTGCCGCTGCGCCCTGCCCACGTCCGTAGGCATTCGGGGTCCCAGGTGAAGGCTCACGCCGGCCCTGCAGCCTGCCCTCGGCCAGGCCTTTGGCGCCTCTCGCCGGCCCGCCACGACGCTCGCATCCTGGTGGACAGTTTCCAGTCTCTTGCGGCCCTGTGTCCCATGCCTCCTGGCCATAGTCCTCGTCTGAAAGCGCTCCTTTGGACACGGCGCCTCCTCCACAAAGTCCCTTGGGACGTAAGTCCCGGCTGCTGCCAACCCAGCGGCCCCCGCCCCGGAGCCTTCAGTCGCTTGGCCTCAGAGACTCTGTCTCGTGAAGCGGCCTTGCCAGGTGCCTGGCTCTGCCTGGAGCCTCCTGGGGTCTCCCGACAACCCTGGCGTGAAGGGCCTGACAAGCCATCCTCTTCGTGAGGAGACACGGAGGCCGAGAGTTAAGGAAGCTCGCCGCCCTGCCTCCTCAGAGGCTGGGGAAGCTGCCTGTGCCGTCGGTGTGGCACTCGCCGCACACTGACTGCCCTTGCAGTTTTCTTTCCATACCTGTGCTCTGTCCCCACCCGGAACACAAGGTCTGGCTGTGGCGCCTCTTTATAAATCCCAACTTACCACGCAGGGCCTTACGCAGTCAGTCCAGGGAGGTCTCGTGACACTTCAGGTCACAGACTCGCAGCAGTGTGTCTCCGATGGGCCACGTTTAGAGGAGACATCAAGGCCAGAGGTCTGTCCGAAGACCACCTAGCCCTGGGCACAGAGTGGCGGGTGTGCCCTGAGCCTGGGGGATTGCGTTAGCTTCCCAGGGCCCGCACGGCCTCTCGGTAGGGGCTTCCAAAGGTGCGGCAGGCCTGGCCTCAGCCTGCTGCCCGCTGTGCGGGACAGAGACAGCATCTCTCACCAGCAGGGCAGTCTCCCCTCTGTCTGGCCGAGGCTTTGGGTTGAAGTGCCGCGACTGCAGGTCCCTCAAATGATCTCTGTTGTCATGAATGCAGGGCGCCGGGGGCTCCAGGGCTGTCTGTGAGCAGAATCGAAGCCTCTCCTGCTGGACTTTAATGTGCATTCCTCGGGAGCGCTGGAAACTGTCAGGTTAACATTTAACCCTGTTAGAACGGCACAGCCTTGAAAACAATTCCTCTTTCATGTAATCGTGCAAGAAGCCTCTAGGTGTAGTTCCGATGCCCGTGGGACTGACGGATGTTTTGTCTAAGAAGTTGACCATGGTGTATTAAAAAGTTGAACATTTAAGAATTCCATGAAACTCACCCAAAGATGCTGAGCCAGTTGTACACCTCTCCGTCCAGAGAGTCTTGCCTGGAGGTTTGCTCCCACTCAGTCTGGCTTGGGAGACCTCAGGCAGAGACTTGTCTGTGCCGCCAGGAACCCAGCACACCCAAGCACATTGTACAGCCTCCGGATGTTAGGTCCCGCTCCTCTGCCCTAGCCCTCTCTTGGAGATCAGGGATCAGACTAACCATCTTCTTAATGGAGGAAAGCAGTAGCACTGGGAGCCTTTGAACAGCTGTTCCGTGGCTGTTCCAAAGAACACACAGGCCCTTGATGCTCTTTTGCGATTGCCAGAATCCTTTGTCCGGGTTGTTCTCAGTGGGCAGAACATTATGCTAAGGCACAGCTTCTGCCTGCTGTGGTGAGTGCAGCTAATGACACCTGGGTGTGGAGCCTGGGGGGTGCCTGCCCACAGCCCCGGCCCACCCCGCCTGTGCATTCTCCCTAGTCGCCCGGAGGAGCCTTCGACCTGGAGTGGCTACATGGGAAAGATGTTCATGGCCGCCACCAACTACCTCCCCGCCCAGGTGTCTGACATGATGCACCAGGACAGAGCATTTGCCACGGGACGCTTGGGCTTCTCCGGACAGAGGAACATCTGCACCCTCTCAACGTACGTATGTGCCACCCTCCCACCCCTGCAGCAAGCACATGTGTCTGTAAATTGGTTTTCCCAAAGCACAAAATCCCCACACATGAAAAGGAAAAAGAAGAAAGAAAAGATGGCCAAAAAGAGGGCAGGCAGAAATGAACCCCTCCTCTTCCTACTGAATTTTAATGTAGATCCCCAGGGGGAGCTGGACGCTGGCTGGGGGACATTTAACCCTCTGGTTGGAACAGCAGTCTTGAAAACAGTTCCTGTGTCATGAAGTTACATAAGAATCTCCAGGTCTAGGCCCCAACACTAAGGGGGTGATAGACATTTCATCTAAGAGTCTTAAAGTGCATTTAAAAGTTGAATGTTTTAAAAATTTCATAAAACTAACCAGCAAACGATGAACTGGTTGTACACTTTCCCCGCTTTCTGTCACTGCTAAAAGCAGAGACACATGTCAGATAGGGACCGTGCCCTAGCTGGGTGAGCAGTGTGCTTGCTGGCGGCAGTGTTTCTCATGGTAATGGTGTCCACACACGTTGTTTTGCCTCATCCACACAATGATGTTCAAAGACAAGAAACTGCCAGGCTCAGTGGCTCAGCCTGTAATCCCACGCCTTGGGAGGCTGAGGTGAGTGGATTGCCTGAGCCCGCAGGTTTGAGGCCCGCCTGGGCAACTGGGCGAGACCTCACCTCTACAATAAATCAAAAAATCAGCCGGGCATGGTAGCGCATGCCTGTAATTCCGGCTACTCGGAAGGCTGAGGCGGAAGGATCGCCGGAGCCCAGCAGGTTGAGGCTGCGGTGGCCGGGAGCGGCCACTACACACCAGTCTGGGCGACGGAGTGAGACTCCGACTCAAAAATAAAGAAAACAGAAAAAACAAAGACAAGAAACAGTCTGAAAGGACATCACGAGATCAGGATGCAAAGGGAAAGCCATAGCCCAGATTCCAGTTGGAGGCCAGGGTTTGTCAGTATCAGAAGCTGGTGACAGCCGGGGCAAGCGGGACTTTGCCGTATGAAGCCCGTCCGTCTCCTGCCTTCGTGGTATCCCAGCCGTGTCTCCTTGGCCCTCAGGATCCAGAAGCTGCCCAGGCTGCTGGTGGCATCATCCGACGGACACCTGTACATCTACAATCTGGACCCTCAGGACGGGGGAGAGTGCGTCTTAGTCAAGACCCACAGGTGATGATGCTGGTTTCAGAGTCGGCCTCTCAGGGGCCTGTGCAGACGCGCCACTGGGCCAAGAGCATGGCGTGCTTCGGCGCTCCGCCTAAGTTCTCCTTCCCCAGCAGTCTCAGTGGCAAGCCTCTGGTGGGCCCCTGGTTTGCGATGGGCTCTATGCCGAGTGCCCTTGGCATGCAGAACTCTTCTGGGAGCTCTGTTTGAGCCAGAATGAATGACACGCCAAATGGAGTGTCTCTCCCTCGCCTGGCTCCTCCGAGTACAGCCCCGGGTGCGCAGCAGGTGTTCATAGCCATTCCCTGCACGGAGTGGAAAAGGTCTCTTCTGTGACCAAGTGCAGGTTGGCCTCGTGTCCTGCTGAGCACCCTTGCCCATGGCTGCTGCCCTTGGTAGCATGTCTTGGTGTCCTCACCTGAATGTGCCAGAAAGAGCAGAGAACCGATCTTTATTAGGTGTAAGAGAAAGAGGCCACTGAAGCTGTGTACTTGCCCTGGCAGCTTAAAGTCAGTCCATGCTGGCCTAGGAGTGCACTGCTAGGTCCCAAGCGAAGCGAAGCTAGCCACGCGTGAGCCTCTGGACTCTTCCTGGAAGGGTCTCGAGGCACGTGACGATGGCTTTCTCTTCACCCCCTCTGAATTGTGCATGCAGCCTGCTGGGCTCAGGAACGGCAGAAGAGAATAAAGAAAATGACCTCAGGCCGCCCTTACCTCAGTCGTACGCAGCAACTGTCGCCAGGCCAAGCCCGTCTTCTGCCTCCACGGTGCCAGGTGAGTGAGCCAGGGCTGGCAGGGGGGGCATCTCCAGCAGTGACCTCTCCCTTCACTGCTCTCTGGGGATGGAGCGTTCTCCTCGAGCGCTTCATGTCCTCACGGGTGAGGCCACGGGAATAGCCTTCGTGCTTGGGACCTTAAACCTGGCAGGCCTAGCACGAGACGGTCATTAACTAACAAGTAGTGTTAACCTTTGCCTCTTCAAAAGTGTCAAAGAGCCTTAGTCCCAGCTACTCGGGAGGCTGAGGTGGGAGGATCCCTTGGGCCAGGAGTTCAAGGCCAGTCTGAACAACATAGTGAGACCCCCGTCTAAAAAAAAAAAAAAAAAATCCCAAGAGGTGGAAAGTTCCCAGCCTCTGAGGTGGAAGGGTGGAAGGTGGGTGAGACCAGCCGTCCATCTCAGAGGCTTGGAGACCTTGAACAGTGGGGATCTTGACTCAGCCTAAGCACAATCTCCTGCTGGAAGCCAGAGATGTCCCCCAGGAGTCGGCTGGCTCCCTTCCCTCAGAGGTGCCCCCCCACCCCAGTCCCCGGGGCTGGCATCAGAACGGCGCTGTGGTTGGTCTCACTTCTCATTTCTGGTTTCCAGGTTACTCTGAGGACGGCGGGGCGCTGCGAGGAGAGGTCATTCCGGAGCACGAGTTTGCGGCCGGGCCGGTGTGTCTGGAGGACGAGAACGAGTTCCCCCCTGTGAGCATCAGGAGCTCGTAAACCGGCAGCTCCGGGGCTGTTGAGAAGGAAGCTTCGCCTCGCCTCGGCGAGAGGCGGAGTCATTCTCTCAGTGGCCTGGCCTGTAACTGCCAGCCTCCTCCCTGCTACTCCGAAAGCCTTAGGGTGTCTCCGGTACTGTGTGCTCCCGACCCTGCAGACGAGCCTGCGGGTTCGGAGCCCAGCTCCGGCCGCAGCAGCGCAGCCCGGGGTTCAAACCGGGGGCCTCGGCGGCCGCGCTCTGCCAGGGCCTGGAGCGCCACCCTTTGCTTCCGAGCACTGGTCTTGCTCCTGCCGGGTAGGAGCGTGTGCCTGTGTCGACGCCTTTTACTGTGGATGGTCTCACAGAATGCCACCTTGTGCCGGCGATGGCTTCCCGGGGCTGGCTGTGTGGGACCGACACCAGAGCGTCAGGCCAGGCAGACCCATGTCCCTTCCCCTCCCCCACCCCCATAGCTGCAGACACCCATCAAGAAATGACTGTGTGGAGGGGCCGCGCTGCCTGAGCCACCTGGGCACCGTCCCTTGGCTCCCCACATCCTGCTCCTGCCGTCCTGGCAGCGTGGGCCTCCGGGGCTGGCTGCACGCTGGACTTGGCTTCTTCCAGCATCTCCAGAGAGAAAAGCTTCTCTCCTTCCCGGTGGCTGCCAGGGCCCTGTAGTTCCCGATGCTTCAAGCTTCCATTGGGAGCAACATGTAGACCCCTCTTGTGAGCCTCAGGTAGAAAACATGTCCGACAGTCAACTCAATGCCACTTAAGATGGGAGCGGTGTTTGGGCGAAGACCAGGCAAGTCGGATCCCAGGGCCAGAGAGGAGCCACCGTGCCCAGTGGCACTGAAGGAGTGCTCATGACGCTCCGGTGTCGAACACCTCCTCCTGGTCAGTCGAGATGCCATCTGTAGGAGATGCCGTGCTGGTCTGGCTTTCTTCCACAGATCCATGGAACAATCTAGTAAACCTATTTGGCATAACAAGCAATGCTGTCGAGGGCCTTTGGTGCAGGACTGGGTGGCAGGGTCTGTGATTTCCCACAGTGGCTCTGGGCATCACAGCTCAGAGACACATGTCTGGCTTTTAATGGGCAGGTTGCCAGAAACATTGCCAACAAGGGAAGTTTATGTTTTAGCGGGGGAGAGCAGTGGTTCTTAAAAACACTCATTATAGACTTCAAAACATCTGTTGGCCGGCTGCCTAGCGATAAACCTGTTGATGTGTTGATTTGCCTTTGGGTTCTCATGGCCCCAACTAGCCAGAGAGGGAGTTTTTCTGTCTCCCCAAAAGGTGGAGGTTATTGACCTGAAGTTGCATCTTCCAGGAACAGCACTGTAGGTCAGTGCAGTGGGGACAGATGTGGCCGTCCTACTCCATCAAGGTTTAGAGGGCTCAGACACTTACTGGATCCCGTTTGGGTAACTTTGCTAAAAGACTGCTACGAAAGATTGCGAGATTCTTCGTCACATTCTTAATTGTGATCAGAGTAAATCTTGCAACCTCTCATATTTAAGAACTGGGGTAATTTGGATATTGGCATTTAAGAGTCCCTTGCCAAAGAAAACCTGTATAAAATAACAGGTCCCTTGCGTCAACAGCTAGCGTAAAACTTGTCTCAAAGGCAAGTTTGTTTGCCGTGGACACATACACAGCGCCAGGAGGTGGGGCACAAGCCAGTTGTCCCATCTTCTTCGGGACCAAACAAGTGAGAGTTGGTTTAAACTGCCTCAGGAGTTTCTGTTTCTCCACCATGAACGCTTCCTGCCAGTGAGAGTGTTGGCCATTGAACGAGGGCCCGAGAACAGCTGTCAGACCCCAGCATGTCAAGCAGTCCTGTGTGCGGGGTCAGCACTGGGGTCCTGGTGGCCACCAAACCCCTGGCTGCCCTCTGGTGAGGAGGGGCGGTGCTTCCGCTGAGGTGTGGCCCGGAGCAGGCAGGTTTCTGCATCTCACCACACGGGCCCAGGGCGTGAGCGCTCCTGGAGCACTTGCAACATGCCCCTCCCGGTCATGCCCTTATGGGCAGAAGTGTCCCCTCTCTGCCTTTGCTCCGAATTGCCGTGCCTGTTGCAGATGTCTGTCCAGAATTCAGGCCTTTACTCACATTCCTTAAGCCCCCTCGGGTAGCGGAAGGCTTGGAGTCCCACCCGGTCAGGATCACTCCTCCCACAGCTGCCTGAGCATCTGCAGCAGGGGTCTTTGCCCCGCGGACCGAGTCCTCTCCGGAGAGCTTTTAAAGAGCATACTGCCACTTCCCTGCTCGTGAGCACTCTTACCTCCCTGGGACTGACTTTGCTCCAAGAACCACGAAAGAAAGGAGAACCCACCACTTCTGGTCCTTGGAAAGCCGCTGCCGCTTAGGAGCAAGCCGGCCTCTGCAAGGCTGTGCGTTCTGGGAGGCTGCCTCCGCCTCGTGAGCCAGAGCAGGCCAGTCGGAACCAAGGGGACGTGCCGGCGTGTTAGTCGTGATGTAGCAGTCCGTGTTTACGAGTACGGTGGGCCTCTCAAAAAGTACACGCAGACCTGCAAATACGCAGCCAAACACACATTCTCTATAGTCAGTATTTTCTGAAACTGCGCCGCCCGCATCTAGGCCTAAACAAGATGGGTGGCTTTTCTGTAGCCCTGCGCGAGGGCCCGTCTGAGGCCGGGCGGAAAAGCCTCCCTGCGCCCAGCGCTCCCGCCGGCCCTGCACGGGTGCGGGCCTGCCGATGATGCGGCTGCCGGCCAGCCTCTTCCCGGGGAGAGTAAGGCCCTTCTGTTTTGATTTTGGTAGATAATCTTGAGCCGTGGAAATCAGAAGGGCAAGGCGAAGCAGTCATGATGGGAAGCACCCCCGAGAGCAGGACAGCCCTGCAGGTGGTTTTGGCGAGACCAGGAAGGTGGAAGAGCGGAGTGCAGAACGGTGTGAGCGAGAGGGGCAGGCATCCCGGGTGCTGCCGCTGACCCCGCAGGACACGGCTGGCTCCTCTCCGGGCTCCCTCGGCCCCGGCGGCCAGCGGCGGGGGCCGTTTGCACGTTGTGCCGTTTCAGTACGTCCAAGCCATCAAGTAAATGCTCACTAGCCCTATGGGTGTATCACCGAACGTTGCTATTGAAAAGGGTATCCTTCTGAAATATATGCCGTGTCAAAATGTACTTATAGGAAAGCCTCTCTGAACCGTATTCCTTGTATATTGCGTACGTATGCAGAGACTATTTTAGCCCGGCAAAGTATTTTTTGCAGTGATTGGAATAAATCATTTATTACTTGGGAGTCCCACTTTGGACACTACTAATAAATTCATGGCAAGACATTTTTAAAGGTTTTAAAGCTTATTTTATTTCCTTGAGGTTTTACGGGGCAGGAACTCTCAAAGCCTTTATGATACAGTCACCGGATCCCAAAAGGGGAGGAGGGGAAGGGCCGAGGACGCCTCCTCAGGGCCTGGTTTGCAAAAGGCTCCCTCCAGACCTGCCGAGTCAGAGGCAGCCGGTTCACAGGTCCCGGGGGATTTGTCTGCATATGCAAGATGGAGGAGGTCTGCGGTGGACACTGGCTGGGTTGGCTCTACGCGAAAATGACCAGAGACGCTGGGGGCATAAAAAGGAAACCAAAGTGTATTCGTATCTGTCAGGTCATGTGCCAGGCGTTTCCGTGTATTGCCTCGTTTAACCCTCAAAGTCAACCTGCAAGTCGGGTTAAGTAATCGCCCAAGGCCAAACGCTGGGGCTCAAGCCTGTGCCTGACCCCAGAGCCCTGGTGAGCGTGCGACGGTCCAGCGGCTCCCTCCGGCCAGCGGAGAAGGAGCAGTGTGCAAGGGGGCCACTCCAAGAGGCCTGAGACCTCAGGGGGCCCGTTTCATCTCCAGAGACTCCTCCCTGCGGAAAAACCCATCTGTCACGCGGCCTGGCAGCGGCAGGCCACATGGTCGGGGCTACAGCAGGGAGTCACCGAAGGGTCCTGCGCGTAGTCCGCCCGGGAGGTGTTGTCGCTGGCAATGTCTTGAAGCACATCTGCCAGAGCCTTTCGGACCTGCGGCAGCACGGCCTGGTATTCGGCAGCGCCTCTGTCTAGAGGCTCGCCTTCCGCAGCGTCGCCCTCCAGGCTGAAGATAAGGGGAGGCTCGTGATACTGCTCTCGCCCCGTGCTCCCGTCGCACGCTTTGGCTCCACCTAGGGAAAGAACGACACCAACACCTCATTAAACCCAGCGAGGGCCGAGGGCCGGGCGCAATGGCTCACGCCCATCAACCCAACACTTCGGGAAGCCAAGGCAGGAGAATCACTTGAGCCCAGGAGTTGGAGACCAGCCCGGGCAACATAGCAAGACCTCAGCTCTACAAAAAAAAAATCAAAAAATCAGGGGGAGCCGGGCTCGGTGGCTCAGCCTGTCATCCCCCGCCTTTGGGAGGCTGAGGTGAGTGGATGGCCTTAGCCCGCGGGTTCAAGACCCGCCTGGGCAGCGAGACCTCATCTCTACAATAAATCAAAGATCAGCCGGGCGTGGTAGGGCACGCCTGTAATTCCGGCTACTGGGAAGGCTGAGGCGGAGGGATTGCCAGAGCCCAGCAGGCGAGGCTGCGGTGGCCGGGAGCGGCCACTGCATTCCAGTCTGGGCGACAGAGTGAGACTCCAGCTCAAAAAAGAAAAAAAAAGCATGGGGGCATGGTGGCACACACCTGTAGTTCTAACTACTTGGGAAGCTGAGGTGGAAGAATCATCTGAGCCCGAGGTTGAGGCCGCAGTAAGCCATGACTGTGCCACGGCACTACAGCCTGAGTGACAGAGAGAGACCTGGACTCAAAAAAACAAAAACAAAACCAACCAACCAAACAACAGAAACTCAACTCGGACCCTGTGTTGTAGAGAGGAGAAATACGATTATCAATTGACTCAAATGTGCTAGATATTCACATATTCCAATGATGGCTCTCTCTGTCCAAAACTCATCGTGAGAATCTATATGCTTCTTCTAGTGCTGATCTTGTTGTCCAAAATGATGTGGAACTTCTCCTTGGACCTGCCTTCAGAGCCGGTAGAACAATCATTCAAATATCTTTTTGTGACTGAGATTCAGGCTGCCCCGCAGAGAATCGCAGTTGTTGTCTCTGACCGGGGTTTGGAAGAGAATTTAGCTAGTCTCCATTGCCAGTGAACGGCAGTGCCATGAGCTTTGACAATCAGTGAAGCAAACATCGGGACCGCATTCCTCTTATAAAAAGTAAAGGATTCCATTTAAGGGACTAGAGGAGTCGTTTGTAAAGCACTAACCCTCCTCTAGGCAACATAAAAAAAAAATTGCAGTCCTACCAAAGTGTACGGGAGACTTTGTTATTAAGTAAGAGACTTCCGGCTTCTCGTCTGGCATGTAGGGAGCTGGGAAGTCATGGCTAAAAAATAACCAAGACAGGCAGAAACCTGAGGGTTTTGACCTCGGAGCGAGGGAAGCCACTCTGGTTAAATCTGTGTTTGAACATGGCTCCCCAGGCACACTCCTCAGTCTGCACATGGGACAGCTGAAATGCAAGAAGAAAGCTGCCGTCTCTTTGGCTTGAGGTGTCAAAAGACTGTTTAGGGCAGCCACAATGATGAAAATTGATGGAGAAGATGCCAGGAAGGAGAGAGTCATGGAAGGGAGGCCTCCAGTTCTGTGTGTAGACTCCCTTCAAATTCTTGGCTGACCCCTGCCTTGTGCACGCACAGGGGAGAGAGTCTAGCAATCGCAGGAAGGCTGAGACAGCCAGGCAGGCATTGGAGGGAAAATCGAGTTTAGAGTGCGAGTTCCATTAAACCAAAGAGACTTGATAAACACCTCAGATACTCTAAGGAAGTCTCAAACGGCTCGTGCTAGGAGTACAGACTGTCCCAGGACTAAGGGATTTGCCTAAGGTTAAGGGGAAAAGTTTGAAAGACCGGTCTTAACAAAGTGTACAGCCAAGCCTTCACAGCCACTGATTAACTGTGAGAACAAAAGCAACACTCTCAGGTAGCAGAAATCAGAATCTCCACAATGTATCATCGACAATGTCCAGTTTACAACTGTTAAGAACTATTAAGTAGGAGACTTTCGGTTTCTCGTCTGGCATGTAGGGAGCTGGGCAGTCATGACTCCATTCTAATAACAAGTAAAAACCTGAACAAACTAAAATCAATTTCTGTGAGACCTTCAGAAAAGTGAGGTCACAGGGCAAACCACTGCCCCCAAAACCGGACAGGCACAGTTTACCAGAGCAGAAGCCCACAGCAGAAACCTACCTGGGCATCAGTGTGGGTGCAGGGAAAGCCTGAACTATAACTGACAAATTGCTAGAGGCTCACTGTGGACAAGTCCAAGAGATAAAATCCCCAGTGGCACCCAGGAACTCAGCGAGGTTCTCACGGTCAATACTGGAGAAAAATCACCTCATGCTCCCCGAAAGGGAAGGAGAAAAGCAAATTTTAAGCCCCCCAAGGCACCCCCAAGGCGTTCTGTGCGTGACAAGGCCTGCCCTCAGGAGAAACTTTCTTACCAGAGCCTGCATTATTTAGGTTTTTCCCAGAGCCCGACTGACCCAGGAAAAAGGAGACACCCAACTCCAGCCCCTCCGGCCATCCTGTCACACCTGAGTAAGGGGAGACTGTGAAGTGCCTATGACGTTCACAGTCCAGGCTCACCATGAGACCGAGACTTGACCCAGGACCATAGAGCACACCCGTCCCCACACCTCACCACCACATGACGAAAGGCCCATTTACCACCGTTCCTTTTACCCAGCACATGAGGTCCTGCTACCAAGAAGAAAATTACAAGGCATAGTAACAGGCCCAAAAACAGTCTAAAAGAGACAGAGCAAGCATCAAAACCAGACCCAGATATGGCAGGCAGAGGTTGGGATTATCAGATCAGGAATTTAAAACAACTGTGATAACGTGAAGGGCTCTGGCAGATAAAGGTGGCACACAGGGACAACTAGGCCATGAAGCAGAGAGATGAACATCCTAAGAAAGAACAAAAGAAAAGCTAGTGATCAAAACACTGTAACAGAAGTGAAGGACACTTTTGACAGGCTCATGAATAGACTGGACAGGCTGAGGGGAAAATGTCTCCGAACTTGGGAGTATCTCAATAGAAACTTTGTGTGTCTCTAACAACAGAGTGTCAAAACATGTGAGGCAAAAACGGATAAAGCAGCAAAGGGAAATAAATGAGCCCACTATATAGCTGGGTATTTCAATGTCCCTCTGTAAGAAAGGGATAGATCCAGCAGAAAACCAGGAAGAACCTAGTTGAACTCCACCACGCCATCAAGCAACTGGATATAGTGGAAATCTGCAGACCACTTCAAGAAGAGCAGAGTATACATTCTTCTCAAGCTTACATGGAACACTCATCAAGATAGACCATATTCTGAGCCATAAAACACACCTTAACAATTTTAAAAGAATAGAAATCATACAATATCTACTCTCAGACCACACTGGAATTAAACTAGACATCAATAACAGAAAGCTGGAAAATCTAAAATACTTGGAGAATAAACAACACACTTGTAAGGAACACATGAGTTAAATAAGAAATCTCAGGATAAAATGTAACATATTTGAACTAAATGAAAATGAAATTACAACATACCAAAATTTGTGGGATGCAGTGAAAACAGTGCTGAGAGGGAAATTTATAGCATTAAATGCACATCTCAGCAAAGAAGAAAGATCTAAAATTAATACTCTAAGTTTTCACATTAGAAAGCTAGAAATAGCAAATTAATTCCAAAGTAAGCAGAATAAATTATAAAAATTTGAGTAGAAATCAATAAGATTGAAAACAAATCAGTGAAGAAAATCAATAAAAATAAAAAACCAATTCTTTGAAAAGATCAATAAACTTGATAACCTAGCTATGCTAAGAAAAAAGAGAGCCAGGCTCGGTGGCTCAGCCTGTCATCCCCCGCCTTGGGAGGCTGAGGTGAGTGGATTGCCTGAGCCCGTGGGTTCGAGACCCGCCTGGGCAACTTGGTGAGCCCTCATGTCTACAATAAATCAAAAAATCAGCCAGGTGTGGTAGTGCGCGCCTGTAGTTCCAGCTACTTGTAAGGCTGTGGCGGAAGGATCGCCAGAGCTCAGCAGGTCGAGGCTGTGGTGGCCGGGAACGGCCACTGCACTCCAGTATGGGTGACAGAGTGAGACTCCAACTCCAAAAAGAAAAGAAAAAAGAGAAAAGACACAAATTACTAATATTAGATATAAAAGAGGGACATCACTATAGATCCCACAGACAATGACTAGCAGGTACAATCTATGACCATAATAAATATAACCTTGATTAAATGGACCAATTCCTTGAGAGACAATCTACCAAAACACACAAGGAGATATGGACGATCTGAATAAGCTATATCTATGAAAGAAATTGAAATAATAATTAAGAATAATAAATTTCTAAAACAGAAAGCACTAGACCCAGATATGTACATGAGTCAATTATTTTTCTTTTCTTTCTTTTTTAAAGAGATAATGTCTTGCTTTGTCACGAGCCTGGAGTGCAGTGGTACATTCACAGCTCGCTGCAGTCTCAACTTCCTAGGCTCAAGTAACCCTCCTGCCTCAGCCTCCTGAGTAACTGGGACTATAAGTGCACACTACCATGTCTAGTTAATTTTTATTTTTTATTTTTGTAGAGATGGGGGTCTCTCTATGCTGCATAGGCTGGTCTCTTAGCTCCTATCCTCAAGCAATCCTCCTGACTCAGTGTCCCAAAGTTCTGCGATTACAGACATGAGCCACCATGCCTGGCCTGAATTCTATCAAGAATTTAAGGAAGAAACTATACCAGTTCTACACAATCTCTTCCAAAAGGCAGAAACAGAACATTTCCTACCCCTTTTTTTGAGGTCAGCATTACTCTAATACCAAAAGCATACAAAGAAAGATATTACAAGAAAAGAAAGCTACAAAGAGAACAGTGGAAAAGAATAGAGAGCCTAGAAATAGACCCACATAAGTACAATCAACTAATCTTTGACAAAGAGCCAAGGCAACATAATAGAGTGAAGACAGTCTTTTCAACAAGTGGTATTAGAACAACAGGGCACCCCCATGGAAAAAAAAGTTTTTAAATCTAAACACAGACTTTACACCCTTCACAAAAATTAATTTTTAAAGGGTAATATAACTAAATTGTAAAATGCAAAATTATAAAACTCCTAGAAAATAACATAGGAAAAATCTCGAAGACCTTGTATATGGCAATCACTTTTTAGATACAACACTATAGGTACAATCCCTGATAAACTGGGCTCTGTTCAAATTAAAAGCTCTTGCTCTGAGAAAGACATTGTCAAAAGAATGAGAAGATAAGGCATAGACTGGGAGAAAATATTTCCAAAATACAAATCTGGTAAAGGACTATTATTCAAAATATACAAAGAACTCTCAAAACTCAACAATGAGATTAAAAAGTGGACAAAAATTAGCCGGGTGTGGTGGTGCGTGCCTGTGGTTCCAGCTACCTGGGAGGTTGACAGAAAGGATTGCCTGAGCCCAGCAAGCTGAGGCTGCAGTGGCCCTGATTGTGCCACCACTACACTCCAGCCTGGGCAACAGAGTGAGACTCTGACCTAAAATAAATAAATAAATAAATAAATAAATATAAAAAGTGGACAAAAACGTGAAGACACCTCACCAAAGAAGATGTACAGATGAAAAAGGGGCTCAACATCATACATCATTAGGTAAATGCAAATTCAGGCAATGAGATACCACCATATACCTATCAGAATGCTTGAAATTTTAAACACTAACAATACCAAAAGATGGCAAGGATGGGGAGCCATGGGAACCCTCATTTATTGCTCTGGAAATGCAAAATAGTCCAGCCACTTTGGAAAATAATTTGGCAGTTTCTTACAAAACTAAACTTACTCTTACCACATGATCCCGCAGTTGCACTCATTGGTATCTGGACCCAAATGAGCTGAAAAGATGTCTGCACAAAAACCTGCACACAGATGTTTATAGCAGCTTTATTCATAATTGCTAAAACTTGGAAGCAACCAAGATGTCCTTCAGTAGGTGCGTGGATAAACTGCGGGACATCAAACAATGGAATAGTATTCAGCACTAAAAGAAAATAAGCTAGAGGATTTTGGGGAAATGGTAGAGTAGGAAACACTTGGAATAATCTGTATCCCCTCCTAGAAACCAACTGCACTAGCAGAATCTGCCTGATGTAACCATTTTGGAACTGCAGAGTCCACTGAAGGCTTACAACCTCCAAGGGAAGACTTGGACCCAAATTGAGGTTAATCTTAGTCCAGGTCAGCTCTTAGCAAGGAAGCGGCTACCCATCCCCCATCTCCAGCCCTTTGGCAGGCAGCTGTGTGCAGGCTCCAGGAGCAGCTTGCACGAACCTTACAGGAGCCAGGGTGAGCAGAAAGCACTCTGTCCGCCAACTATCGGGGACCTGGTCAATGACTGCTGCTTCTGATCACAGAGGTGCAGAAAAAGAGGCAGGCAGGCAGCCACTGGTGTCGCACACACCCCCATTGGTGCAAGACCCTTCCACTCGAGCTGAAGTGACTTCCGGGGAATTTGAGGGACTGGCACCTGTTTGCACTGCCTCCTTCATTTGTTCCCCTCTTTGGGGAGCCAGATACTAAAAGCTAGGACATTCTAAAACAACTGCATGCATGGGGAAAATTAGAAAGTGCTCACATATGCCCAGGGAAAGGCACGGGCTCAGAAATGACCTGAGAAAACCTTCAGTTTACACGTCAAGCTGATCCTTGGCAGAGACAGCCTGGAACAATAAAACATACACATATAATAAAAACAATAAGAAAAAATAACAAACCCCGAAGAAGGGCAAGAATATGATGTCCAGAGTGATTACATTTTTAGATGCAAATGTTTACTTTTCAGCAAAAAATTACAAGGCATATGAAGGAACAGGAAACCATGACCCATTCAAAGGAAAAAAATAAACATAAATAATCAGGAACTGTCTCTGAAAAAGACCTGGCAGGAATTCTACTAACCAAACACTTTTAAACAAGTGTCTTAAACATGTTCAAAGAACAAAATGAAAATGTGATAAAGTCAAGCAAATTATGTATAGACATATGAAGATAATAAAGAGTTAGAAAACCTTTAAAAGAGAAAAACCCCAAATAATTTTGAAGCTGAAAATGCAATAACTGAAGTGGAAAATTCACTAGAGGAATTTAAAGGCAGATTTGAGCAGGAAAATAACCAATGAACTTACCAAGTAAGATAAGATAACAGAAATTACCAAGTCTGAGAGAAACAAAATTTATTGAAAAAAGTGAACAGAGGACCAGTGCGACACCATCAAGCAGACCAACAGAAGCATTGTGGAAATACCAAAAGGAAGAGAGAAAAAGAAATAGGAAAGAGAACATTTGAAGAAATAATGACTGAAAGTTTCCAAATTTAATGGAGACATGAATATAAACCTAAATATAAAGAAGCTCAGTGTACTCCAAGCAAGATGAACTCAAGACCCACACTGAGACATTATAATCACACTTTCTTTTTTTTTTTTTTTTTTTTTGAGTTGGAGTCTCACTCTGTCGCCCAGACTGGAGTGCAGTGGCCACTCCCGGCCACCGCAGCCTCGACCTGCTGGGCTCCGGCGATCCTTCCGCCTCAGCCTTCCGAGTAGCCGGAATTACAGGCGCGTGCTACCACGCCCGGCTAATTTTTGATTTATTGTAGAGATGAGGTCTCGCTGCCCAGGCGGGTCTCGAACCCGTGGGCTCAGGCAATCCACTCACCTCAGCCTCCCAAAGGCGCGGGATTACAGGCTGAGACACCGAGCCCGGCTTATAATCACACTTTCAAAAGCCAGAGACAGAGCAATTCTTGAAAGCAGCAAGAGAGAAGCGACTCACAGACAAGAGAGTCTCAAAAAGATTACTAGCAGGTTTCTCCTCAGAAACGTTGGAGGCCAGAAGACAGTAGGCAAAGGGTTAAAAGTAAAAATTTAAAAACTATCAACTAAGAAACCAATATCTGGCAAAAGTGTCTTCCAGCTGACCAGTAATGCAACCTCAAACAACAACAACAACAAAATTATTCAAAAGTGAAGGAGAAATTAAGCTATTCCTAGAAAAACAAAAGCTGAGACCCATCCTGCAAGAAATGCTTAAGGTACCCATGCAGGGTGAAATGAAAGGCCCCTAGACAGTAACTTGAAGCTATAGGAGGAAATAAAGATCTCAATAATGGTAAATACATGGGCAATTATAAAAGCTAATATCGTTGTACTGGTTTGTAACTCCACTTTTTGCTTTCTACATGCTTTAAGAGATTAATATCATTTTATAAAAACAATTATTAATCTAACAGCTAGAATTAATAGGAGACTAATTCATTTAAGAGAATTATTAGTTTATGTTTGGGAGCACACAATATATAAAGATGTAATTTTGTGACATGGATAACTGAAAAGGGTGGTGACGGAGCTGTAAAGTGGCAGAGTTTTTGTATTTAAGCTGATCTAAATTCAAATTAGAGCATTAAAACTTTAGGATGTTAAGTGCAATCCCCATGGCAACTGCAAAAAAAATAGCTATAGAAAATACACAAAAGGAAATGAGAAAAAAAATTTAAACATTGCACTACCTATAATCCCAGCACTTTGGGAGGTGGAGGTGGGAGGATCGCTTGAGCCCAGGAGTTTAAGACCAGCCTAGGCCACATAGCGAGATCGTGTCTCCACAGAAAAGCCAAATAATTAGCCAGGGGTGGTGGCATACACCTGTAGTCTCAGCTACTTGGGAGGCTGAAGTGGAAGGATTGCCTGAGCCCAGGAGGTCAAGGCTGTGGGGAGCCATGATCGTGCCACTGCACTTCAGCCTGGACAACAGAGTGAGATCCTGACTCAAAAAAACCCCACAAAAAACTCAACAGAAAAGTAGATAGTAATGCAGGAAATAGGGGACAAAAAAGCTGTAAGGTGCAAAGAAAATGACAAAATGACAAAAGTCATTTCCTCTTTATCAGTGCAGTTGCCCCTCAGTTCCAATGGGGGTTTGGTTTCAGGATGCCCCGAGAACACCAAAACCTGTGGATGCTCAAGTCCATTTTTCAGAAAGCACAGTATTTGCGTGTGACTTACACACACGCTCCCACACACTGGGAATCATCTCTAGATTATCTGTGATACCTAATGCAAGACGAATGCCGTGTAAATCGTTGTTATGCTGTACTGCTTAGGGAATAATTACAAACAAAAAGTCTATGTATGTTAACTAGAGATACAGCTGTTCATCTTTTAAAATAAATATTGCCAATGTGTGGTTGGTTGAATCCATGGATGCAGAACCCAGGGACACAGAGAACTGACTGTAATTACTTTAAATATCAGTGAATTGAACCTCCAATCAAAACACAGAGTTTGGCAGAATAGATACACAACACATGTTCCAACTATATGCTGTCTACGGGAGACTCACCTTAGAGATTTAAGGGTCTATTTAAGGACTAGAATAGACTGAAAGTAAAAGAGTAGAAAAGGATATTCCATGCAAAAAGTAGCCAAAAGAGCAGGAGTGACTACGTTAATATCGGACAAAATAAAATTTAAACTTTAAAAGGTTATAAGAGGCAAAGAAGGACATTATATATTAATAAAAGCTTCAGTGCCCAATGTTGCCACTTCTGTTCCACATAGTACAGGACGATTCAGAGCCATTAGGCAAGGAGGAGAAATGAAAAGTACCCAAATTGGAAAGGAAGAAGTAAAGTTATCTCCTTTCGGGTTGTATGAAGGAAACCTAAAGATTCCATACACAAAAAATCCTGTTAGAACTAATAAATGACTTCAGCAAAATAGCAGGAAACAAAGTCAATACACAAAAATCAGTTGCATTTTATACACTAACAATAAGCAATCTGAAAACATAATTACAAAAACAATTCCACTTAAAATAGCATCAAAGCATAAAATAGGAATTAGCAAAAAAGTGGATTTATACCATGAAAACAAAATATTACTGAAAGAAATTAAAGACTACATAAATAAATGAAAACACATTCCATGTTCATTGATTAGAAGACTTGGTATTGTTAAAAGGCCAGTACTACACAGAGTGATCCGCAAATGCAACACAATCTTTATCAAAATCCCATTGATACTTTTGGCAAAAATATAAAACTCATCCTAAAATTCACATGGAATCCCAAGAACAGCCAAAACAATCTTGAAAAAGAACAAAGCTAGAAGACGCACACTTCCTGATTTCAAAACTCACTGTAAAGCCACAGTAATCAAAACAGCATGGTACTGGCATAAAGACAGACATATAAGCTAATGGAATAAAATAGAGAGCCTGGAAATAGTCCCTCACATGCATGGTCAAATGCTTTTTAAAAAGGATGCCAAAGCCATTCACTGGGGAAAAGGCAGTCTTTTCAACAAGTGATGTTGGAGAAACTGCATATCCACATGTAAGAGACTAAAGCTAAACCCTTACCACATACAAAAATTAACTCAAAATAAATCAAAGACCTAAAATGGAAGATCTAAAATCATAAAAATTTTCGAAGAAAACATAAGGCTAAATCTTCACACTGGATCTGGTGAATAGTTTCACAGGTAAAGTCAATGAAACATAAAAGAAATAATATTAATCTTACAACAAACCTTTTCAGAAAACAGGGGAGAATACTTCTGAACTCATTTTATGAAGCCAGCAAAACCCTGATACCAAACCCTGACACGACATTACAAGAAAGGAAAATTATAGACAAAATCTTAGCAATTCAAATACGGCAAGATATAAAAAGAATAATAATACATCAGGACTAAGTGAGGTTTCTCCAGGAACATACATTTATAAAAACTCATCAAACTGTACATTTTAGAGCTATGCCTTTCACTGTGTATAACGTTTGTGTTAATTGCTTAAAAAGGATAAAAACAATAAGTTACCTCAATTCTTGGCCACACACCAAAACGGACTGGTTGTCTTTTAAGGCCACTCATAGTGCATGACCATAACGTCATATCCTCACCATAGAAGAACACATATTTCCCTCGTTGAATGTGGTGGTTGTCAATTCATCTGGCTTACCCAAGAGCAGTTCTGAGTCATTAAGATGCCAGTTTGAAAAGCATGGGGGCGTGGGGGAAGAATCAGGACATATCTGTGTTTCATTCTATTGGCGACTTTCACTGCTGTGTTGAGAAAGTTCGGGGCTCCCCACCCTGACTCTCCTGGGATTAGTGACTCCTCAGAGCAGCAAACTTCCCCTGGGCATCACGATTCCTATCTGGTTGGGATCATTTTAAACAGACCTATTACTTCACAGCAACATTTACGATTCCAATATTGCGGTGCCAAAGGCTTTCTGGCCGGGTTGTTACTTCTGAAATTAACTCAGCCTGCAAGTCCCATACTTCTGAGATAATGTAATCTCAGGACTCTAATCGAGACACTTCTCAGCTGAAAGCATAACAAATATCTGACTGTTGTGTGGTTTAGGTTTTAGAGAATCAAAGATTCCTGTGACGTTTTTAATATCCCTTGAGTATCGTTTTGTTTCTATGCCACATTTTCTTCGGGCTCGCTTATTGACAACAAGGAAAATAATTTGTGTTTTTTATTATATAATTATTTGAAGAGCTCCCACATTAAATAACTAAATCAAATTGGAATCTGCATTAGGTCACAGATTTTGCTTTTTGATTTTCATTCATTAGAAAAACTTCAAGTTTCCTACAAAGGGTACTAAGCACTTCGAGGCAATAAGGTTTAGAGAGCTCAAGGAGCTCCAAGGTCAGAGAGAGCTTAAAACTAGTGGGGAGAAAAAAACATAGACCTAAATGACTAGTGTCTATGGGACTGATATCAGAGTCCTCCAAACCCTGCCGGTGGGGAAGATAAGAGGGAGTTTTATTCACTGAAGTGGCATCTGATTTGGGCCTGAAAAGCCAAGAGGGATTTTAATCTGGGGGCCAGGAAGGAGGGGACTTGCTCTTGGAGAATTAAGGCTGGAGCGACAGAGAGACCCAGGATGCAGAGTCTGAATCCAGTTGACAGCAAGAAGCTCTTGGAAGACTTTAAGAAGCATCCCGATCCAGTGTGGCATTTTATACATGTAAGACGGTCACAGAGTGAACCAAGAAGCAGAGAGACTTCTGCCTGTTTGCTAAATCGACCTCTAAAGTCTATTTTCTGAAGTGATCTATTGTCAATTAAGTTATACTTTAAAATATCTCTGGGCTTCCACTTAATGTTCCACCAAACTGGCACTTAAAGCCTAACGATGTAAAACGTTCCCATGTGAAAAGGAGAGGAATAAAAGTGCTGCGCGCGCTCAGCTCCCCGGAAGTTTCGGTGAACAGTAGAAAGACCTTATTTGCATATGGGTGATCCCGGGGCCTCTGCTGGGCTCTTCTGCCAGGCCTGGGTTTGGAGGCGGCGCCGTCAAGAGGGGCTGGGAGCCCCTCGACGAAGGGCAGCCCACACTCCCAGAGGCCTGACCGAGAGCCCCGGGGGCCCCAGCCAGGTGTGCACGCGGGAGGCAGGGCGGAGCGGCCCTCACTCACCTGTCACGTAGAAGGCCTTGTAACTCCCCAAGCGGACGGTCTGCAGGGCTCCGAACTCTCCAGCTGCCCCACTGTTGGGGTGGAAGAGCATCTGAGAAGGGGCAGGACTTACTAATAAAGCCTGGAAAGCACCGCTTTCTTCATCAGCGTCCGCGCACCCCACCTGCCCCAAACACACACTGGCGGACATAGGCCTGTAGTCCACACCGGCCTACCCCCAGGAGCTCCCATGAAGACATCATCGTGCTACTTAACAAAAGGGAGCGGGTTATGGCTCGTGACCAGGGGGCGAAAGCTCTCACTGCGTGGGAAGTCAGACTCCTCGGCCCAAACCTGCTAAGTCATTTGCAGGGTCCAGTGTAAAATATGGATCAGGGGTACCTTGTTCACAAACGTGAGATTTCATGACAACACACCAGAGCTCTGAGCCAAGCACAGCGGCCTTCCAAGGGCCGGGCCCTGTGTAGTAGTGGTGCTGGTCACAGGCCCACGAGGCCGCCTGGCCTGAGCCCAAGCCCCCAGGGTCAGGGTGGGGCCTCCGGACTTGCATGTTTTACAGACATTCCCAATTCGGGTGCAGGTGACCTTCAGATCTCTTTGAAAAGCGGCTTCTGCAGCGTCAAGTCGATTTCTCAACTGTCCCTCACATAAGGATGTCAGGAAGGCATCTTGATTTTCCCAAAACCGTGCGCAACCTCACCTCTCAGCACCGTCGATTTCCCAGCTGTCCCTCAGACAAGATGTCATCTTGATTTCCCCAGAACTGGGCACAGCCTCTCGCCTCTCAACAAAGTCGCCCACACCGATGATTCAGCCTCACTGTACTTGCACTGAGGAAATCTTTCCTCACTCGGTCATAGATAAAGAGTTACCCCACAGAATGGAAACACCTAATTCAGGGTTCCCAAAGGAAGACTGTGATCTAAAATAAAAGGCCAGTGTCCTCGCTAGGTCGGTAGATTGAAGCAAGAAGCATGAAGCCGCCCTGGTGTGAGCCACAATCGTATAGATGGCTGGAAAGGCGCTGATGTGATTCGGTTTCTGTTTTTTGGTTTTGTGGAGTTGGCATCTCACTCTGTCACCCAGGCTGAAGTGCAGTGGCACGCTCCCGGCCACCGCAGCCTCGACCCGCTGGGCTCCGGCGATCCTTCCGCCTCAGCCTTCCCAGTAGCTGGAACTACAGGCGCGCGCTACCACGCCCGGCTGATTTTTTGATTTATTGGGTAGAGACAAGGTCTCACCAGGCGGGTCTCGCGCCTCTGGGCTCAGGCGATCCTCGGCCTCAGTCTCCCAAAGTGCCAGTTTCCATTTTGAAAAATGAGAAGCATCTGCTGGATGGGCAAACAGCTGTCCCAGCAGATTTCACAGCTCTGAGAAGATGTGGCAGGGATGGGCTCCTCCCACCACCTGCTGCTTCTGGGCTCCCCTGACAGTCCCCGCGGTCACCTGGGGCTCACGTGACGGCAGCAGCCTCCGTCCAGACAGGACAATAACTGAGACCCCTCACTTTCTCCATCCCTGGGGAAGCCAGGCTGTGCTGTTTCCCTCTTCGGACGACAAGACGTGGGGGGCTTTGAAAACCCGTTGCCGCTCAGCCTGTCATCCCATGCCTTGGGAGGCTGAGGTGAGTGAACTGCTTGAGCCCGCGGGTTCAAGACCCGCCTGGGCAACTTGGCGAGACCTCATCTCTACACTAAATCAAAAAATCAGCCGGGTGTGGTAGCGCGCGCCTGTAGTTCCGGCTCCTCGGAAGGCCGAGGCAGAAGGATCGCCGGAGCCCAGCAGTCGAGGCTGCGGGGGCCGGGAGCGGCCACTGCACTCCAGCCTGGGCGACAGAGTGAGACTCCAACTCAAATAAATAAATAAATAAATAAAAAGAAAAAAAGAAAACCCATTGTCAACTGAGGCACGATGCCCTCAGACTTCCAGAAGGTGGGAGTCAAGGCTTGCCGCTCCAGACCATCAATATTATCCAGGTCTCAGGAACAGACCTTCCATGAGGTGGGCTGCCGTGTTTGGAGCATTTATGCAGCATCACCAGAGGCAACTTCCAGCATCCAAGAGGCAGCAGGACTGTGGGCCACTGAGCTCTCAGAGACATGAATGGGCTTGGGAGAATTTGGACATGCATGTTCTTCCTTTGAGCAAACTGATGGCGACGGTCTTCTTTACGTCAGCATGGGAAGGAGGTTGGCAGACGGACGCGCACGAATCGCAGCTCCCCACAGGCCTGGTCCGAATTCCAAAGACGACTTTATCTTCTGCAAACTTGCTCTACCTTCCCGGTTGCCTCTCCCTGGGTGTGTTGGTTTTTTTTTGTTTTGTTTTCTAAGCAGGCGGGGTCCCCTCATATTAGGTTCTGTAAGCACCCCAGGAGGTGGGCTCCCTCGCCCTGACAGGGGTGGGGGACGGCGCACGGCTCACATCTCCAAAGGGGTTGCTGAGGCTGGCAGTCGTGTGCCAGCCACTGGGATAACGCCTTTCACCACTAGGGGCCTCCCTGAGAGAAGTGGTCGGCGTTCTAGCCGACAACGCCCGCTCCTGTGCCTCCCTGTAGGGCCTCCAGGCGTGACCCAAGCAGCCCCTGATGAGTGGGGCTGGACAGACACAGAACTGCTGGGAGAACCTCTCCGGTCCCTCTTGGATCCGGTCACGACGACCTGGGACTGAGATATGACTTGGTCAGTGGTGACGTGACAACCTTCAGCTTCTGTCTGGGAGTCAGGGAAGCACAAGGTGGAACGTGGGCTTCCAGGCTGTGCAGCCCTCCCCTTCCTCCGCCTCGCCTCTCTCCTTGTGGGCCTCACTGCCTGGACGCGGGCCAAGACCAGAACCAGCAGCCTGAGCCGATGCAAGACTGCAGCTCGGGGTCAGCTGCTGCTGGATTCGAACACCACAGACACGACGCCCCCAGAGGTGGATAAAATGGGCCGTGAGAAGACCATCCGGCGTGGAAGAGGCGGCCCAGCGCTGGCATTGCACCTCTCGCTTCCCGTGACTGTTGTTTTACCACTTGGTGACTTGATTTGCACAAGAGGAAAGAACCCTGTTGCCGAAACCCTGTTTTGAGCTGAATATCCAGTAGTTACTTTGCGCTTCTAGAAACTGGAAGAGTTTTCTAATCCAACCCATCCCAGAATCCTGGTAAACCCAGGACACTTCTGAGTGTGAACATATATTGCCTTTATTTAATAATACATATGTGGGCTAGGCACAGTGGCTCGTGCCTGTAATCCCAGCACTTTGGGAGGCTGAGGCAGGAGGATTGCTTGAGGCCAGGAGTTTGAGAACAGCCTAGGCAACAGAGTGAGATCCGTCTCTATTTAACAAAAAATTAAAAATACATACCTATACATGCATGTGTGTATTTGTATAGATATATGCGTGTGTGTGTCTAGATATATCTGCATATAGATATGTCTGCATGCATGTGCATAGCCACGCATATTTATACATGTGTATACTTGTATGTATGCATGTATGTGTGCAGACCTGTGTGACTAGACATATGCACACATATGCACGTGTGCATAGCATTTGAGTGCATGTCCTCACCTCCTGGTCTCTCTCACAGCTATTCCCACTTGAGACAACTCATTCTGGTCTCTAGTCTCAGTCCTTTGCTTCAGTAGCGAAAGTGGACCAGACAAGGCCAAACCCAAACTCAGGACTCCAGCTCCAGAGTCTCAGCGCCAACGTCTTCGCCGCCACTGCAGGAATCCGGCTCTGGGAGGCTGGGTGTGGTCCACAGGCGCCAGTCCCTCACGCTGGAAGAAGCCACCAGCGGCATCCCCCAAGCAGCACATGTGGCTGTTTCTCTCTGGGCCGCAGGCGGTTAGCAGCAAGGCAGCCCTGAGGCCAGCCGAGCGGCCAGGCGCCACCCACCCCATGACGATGTCCGGATGGGCGCTCCTCTCCTGCCCGGCTCCCGGCTCCTGGCTCCCGGCTCACCTGCCAGACATCGAGCAGGACGGGGCTCCCGGGTCTGCGCCACGCTGAGGCCAGAGCAGGCCAGCATCGAGGACGGAAGCGAGCGCCGAGGAAGCCTCAGGCAGGACCGACAGAGTCGAAGAGGCCACAGCCCTCGAGGCACTTCCTGGTGACCCCAATTCTGTCAGTAGCCATGGCAATAAACCCCCGGCCCGCAGTGCCTCCACTGACGTCTCGGACACTCCCCAGGGTCACACACTGCTGACAGCCTGGAGCGGAAACCGTCTTCCTGCAGGGCCTTTCCTGGTCGGGAGAAGGGCAAGGCCAGGCCTTCGGTTCGGGGGGCAGAAACTCCAGAAGGAGCAGGACCCCCTCGGAGGCCCTTCCAGGCCCCGCCGACAGCCCCGAAAAACGGCATTCCCGTGCTCGGAAGCACGGACGCCCGTGGAGGCCCGTGTTCCAGCTTGCTGGGTTGGTGGAGGGAGGGGCACGTCAGGCACAGCTGCACCCTTGCACACATTTGAGTCACTTCCGTGTGACCCTTGGCAAAGACCCAACAGATGCGGGTGGGTCCCAGACTGAGGAGCCTTGCAGAGGGGCCTCCGTGCTCCCCGTCTTCCTCTTCCTTTTCCTCCGGGTAAAAGGGAAACACATGGAAATGACGGAGGAGGGCCACCCAGCCTGACATTCCAGCCGTCGCTTCCGAGTGTGAAGCGGATCCACTGAGGGGCGAGGTGGAGAAGCAGAAGCCCAAAGCCGGGGCCAGCGGCTGCTTGGTCCAGAACCAGCTGCCGCGCAGGTGCCGGACCCTCAGAGCCGGAGGACACAGGGCACAGCGGACTTGCAGGCCTGCCATGCAGGAAGTCTTTCGCTCATTTATTAGCTCGTTCATTCTTTATTTGCTCATCCAGTTCGCGTGAACCGAGTGTGGGCTGGATGCACTGAGAGCGCGGCGGTGAACCTGACAGCTGGGAACCTTGCCCTCAGGAAGCTTCTATTCCAGAGCGGGGCCTCTCAATCAACAAGTCACAGACACTAGTCATCTCTCGCACCCAACACAGCATGCTGGGGTCCCACGTCATTCAATTAAATACATGTGGGGGAAACTGTACGTTATAGGAAATGGGCACTCATGCACGTGCACCCGAAGCCAAATGGCGAAATCCAGATTTGGATGGACACGCTGGATTGCTCTCAGGGGTGTAGGGTGGGAGGAGGGCTCCTCTCAAAGGCTCTCCTCTCGGAGATTCTTGCCCTGTGTCTCACCGGCCACGTGCGTGCATCCTCTGAGGATGGTTCTGTTTGCACAAAGGGGACAGACAACAGCCCTGCCTCCCGGAGAGCCCAGTGTGGGGCGAACCAGCTCCACTTACCCTGTGCCCAGACTGCGACCGGCCAAAGAGCACCTCGGAGGCGTCCATGCCATCAAAGTGTCGGCCTCGGGGCAGGCTGGCCTGGGCCAGGCTCACCACGGTGGGGAAGATGTCCAGCACGCTGCAGAGGGAACCAGACTGCATGGGCCCCAGATCTCCTGCTGCCTTCCTGGCTCTGCAGGGTCACAAGCCACCCGGCCCAGCCCAGAGCAAGCCGCTGGCCACCCTCACCCCTTACGACCTGCCCTCGCCCCTCACCCCCGAGGGCCGCCCTCTCCACCTGCCTGTCTTTCCTTCTGGTTCCACCTAGATTTCCACTCCTTGAGGCAGAAGGTGCAGACGTCCAGCGCCCAGGCTCTGAGCCGGGTGTGGCCTGGACTCCGACCCCAGCTCTGCCACCCATCTAGCTTCTGAATGCCTCCGTTTCCTATTCTCTAAAACGGGCATGATGCTAGCAATAGAATGCATCTGCCCCGTCTCAGGGAGATCCATTTCAAGACTTTCGGTTGACGCCGCAGTCGTGGATGGTCCTCAGCCTGGTTGCCGTGCCCCAGTATATTTTCTGCTCACGTTTCCACCCACATGTTTAATGCCTTTCCCATCTTGCCAGACACTGTGGCTGTTAATTTTTGCAGCCTGAGGTGCCACAGCAAAACTAGCATGAATTTTTTTTCCTTCTTCACAATTTCATGGGTAGAAGATTTGTCCTTACTCTAGATTTTAGCAGCCTCAGCATATTTTTTTTCTTTCCTTGTAAGTCAAGAACTCCCACTGTCACTAAAAAAAAAAGCAAAACACTTCCTGGCTTCCCTTTGGCATTTCCAGACTGCCAGCGCCACTGCTCTTGCTCTTTGGATCCACCACCAGGGTAAATAAGGGCTCCTTAGCCCAAGCCCTGTGATGCCACCTGATACCAAGATGGCTACTGAGTGACTAATGGGCAGGGAGCGTCTGCAGTGTGGACCCACTGGACGAGGGAGGGCTCGTGTCCCGGGAGAGACAGAAGGGCCGGTGTGAGATGTCACCGCACGACTTACAGCTTACGGATTGCTTATCTCTGAAACTTTCCAGGCAGGGTTCTTGAGCAGGGGCTGCCCACAGGGAACCGAAACCTGCGGCGTCAGGGGGACCACTGTATCCGTGCCAGCCTCGTCGGTGGCCAGACGGTTGAAGCACGAGGAGAAGGCCTGGCGCCCGGCAAGCGTTCCCTGGACGTCGGTGTCGTCGCGATTCCCGGGGACGCCCATTCTAAGAACGGAAGGCTCCACCTGTTGCCAGCTGGGCCACAGCTGTTCACTCAGAGGGAACGCAGTGTGACAGCTGTCTGCAAGGGAATGTTCACTTCACGTTTCATTCCCTGAGTCTCTGTCTCACGGAGCTTTGGTCTCTGTTCTGAAGGCCGAGGTCTGTGAAACAGCCCTCTCCTTTCTTTGAGCTCTCTTTGCGCGTTACAAGATAGTGAATGCTTAAATTGGGAAAAAACGAAGCCATCCAGAAATATAAAAGAGAGAGCAATGCACACATAGCCCATCCCCCGAAGGCAGCCATTGCGATCACACGGCGGGCCTTGTGAATGTGAGGTTTAAAGTCGTGCGGTGCGTTTTCAAAGCTGAAGGGCACATCTCCCCTCTGGCCTACTGTGCTCACATTGGAAAAACGCTCCAGCAAGAACTGAAAGGCTACCTGATGTAGGTTGGTTATTTGGCCCTCCAAACCTCAGGATGAAACTTGACGCTGGTGCTGGAGGTGGGGCCCAGGGGAGGTGTTTGGGCCATTGGAGTGGCTCCCCCATTAAGGATTTGGTGCCATCCCCAAGATAATGAGTGAGTTCTGACTCTAGTAGTTTGGGAGGCGGACACTGATTGTTAAAAAGGGTCTGGCACCTACCTCCCCTGCCTCTCATTTCCTCTCTCGCCATGAGATCTCTGCACACTATAGCTCCCAGTTGCTTTCTGCCATATGTGGAAGCTTCTTGTACAGCCGCAGCACTGTGAGCCAAATAAGCCTCTTTTCTTCACAGATTACCCAGTCTCAGGTATTTCTTTTCTTTTTTTTTTTTTGAGTTGGAGTCTCACTCTGTCACCCAGACTGGAGTACAGTGGCCACTCCCGGCCACCGCAGCCTTGACCCGCTGGGCTCCGGCGATCCTTCCGCCTCAGCCTTCTGAGTAGCCGGAATTACAGGCGTGCACTACCACGCCCAGCTAATTTTTTGATTTATTGTAGAGATGAGGTCTCATCGAGTTGTCCAGGTGGGTCTTGAACCCGCAGGCTCAGGTCATCCACTCACCTCCACCTCCCAAGGCGTGGGATTACAGGCTGAGCCACTGAGCCCGGCTGAAGGTATTTCTCTGTAGCAATGCAGACGGACTGAGACGCTGCCCTTTCAACAGCTGTTTATCTGAGAGCCAGGCCAACTCAGAGTCTATGGGGCTTGCTGGAGCCAGGAGGGCTGGGCCGACGGGAAGCGAGGCTTCCCCAGGAAAGAGGCCCTGGCATCCCTGGGCTGGGCACAGCTGCTGAATTCAGGCTACCCTGTGGGGAAGCCTCCAGGGCTGCACCTCCCCGCCTCCCCCACTCTGAGGTCTAGGGGAGCTCGGTGCCCTCCAGTGGGGCTGTGGAGGGACTGCCCTGCCGCTCTGCCTCCTCCCCTCCAGGCTCTGCCTCTGCCTGCACGCACACCCGATCTTGACCACGGGACAGAGCCTTTCCGTTTGGCTCTGGCTTTCGCCATCCATGTAGCTGGTGGCTTATCTCTCGAGATACAGGCTCCAGGACCAGCCTCCCACACGAATGCAGTCAAGGAATGCAGAGTCAGCACCCACAGAGCAGAGAACAGTCCAGAAACCTGTCCGGAGTCCAAGGCTCCTGCCACAGACCAGAAGGCAAAGGGGGCCACAAAGCAGTCTGAAAAGGGCACGGTGGTTTGGGGCTCTTTGTTCATGTTTCTTCTAAACGGTGCCCCGAGAGAGACGAGCATCACAGATGGGCCCAGTCGGTGAGCAAGAGAAACAGGATCTGGGTTAGATTTGGAAAGCATTGTGCACTTTCCTTTTCCATCTTGTCTTTTTCCCCTCTATTCTGAGGTTTGGCACCCAAATGATAGAGCGCTGAGTCTGACGCTCACGGAAGCCTGGTGTCTCAGAGTTGGGTGGGGACCTCAGGGGTTCCCAGTCCGCCCGGAGCACAAAGGAGAGCATCTTGCCCTCGAGAGAAGCCTCAACATGACCAATGACTCAGGTGCTCAGCGGCCCCGTCCAGCGTCGGAGAGCTTGGGCTGTCCAAAAGCCCTTCTTCAGGTAATGGGAGCAGCCAAGCCCTGGGCTGAGCCCTGGGTGAGGGGAGGCCCCCAGCACACGCTGCCGATGCCATCCCAGGGCGGGGCCCCAGCCTGCATGTGAGCTTGGAGGCAGCATCCTTCCTGCAAAGGCTGGCAAGGGCACCCCAGCGACGCCAAGCCTCCAACCCCCCCTGCAAAGTTGGGCCTCGGGGTCTTCAAAGCCCTGGAGAAAGAGACGAAACCAAAGCCCAGACCCACATATTCCAGTTTCTCCTGTGCGTTTCAGCCCCCAGCTTTTGGCAGAGCGGCAGAGGGCTTTCACAGGACCCAGTCACTCCGGCTCTCATGGTCTCTTCCTCCGTAAAAAACCAAAAAAAAGTAAAAAGGGTATTCTATGACGGCATGGCTGTAAAGTTGACTATGTGAATAGTGTGTATTAAGTCATTTGTTCCACCTAAACATCCTTTTTCCTTTGGATTTTAAAAGAAACTAGAAATTCCCCAAGTCTCACGGGCCCTGGCACTGCACCTCGTGAATCTGGTAGAGAAAGGGGGCCCCGGCTTCTGAAGGGAGGAGACCCCACCTCAGTGGGCCTTTTGGCCATGAGGCGGGCAGCCAAGAGCCGACTCACGAAAGGAGAGAGCTGAGACGCTCTGCAATTGACACACGTGGGCGGGGTGACGTCTTTGCAGGCTGCATTGTCCCTGTGAAAATATTTCCTTTTTTCTCCCTGTGGCCGCGGCCGGCCCAGGCTCTGAAAGGTGGTTGCAGGAAGCGTGCGCATCTGTGTTCTCATCCAAGGAGGTGCCACAGGAGCCTGGCCGTGGAGGTCGGGCAGTGGCGGGAAGCCTGCAGGCAGGAGGCCGGGGAGCGGAGGCCGCAAAGCGGCTCGCTCCGGACAGACTGGACTCCAGGACGTGCAGGCGTGGGAACTGCAGGCCGTACCAGGTGGCCCCGGGAAGGAGTGTGTCCTGGGCCAAGGCAGGGGACAGAAGGGCGGGACATTTCCTAGAAGCTGAGGACCCGCGATCTGGGGAAAAATGTAGAGTGAGCAGGAGGTGATCAGGGATCCCTGGACAGAGGGCCTGGACCAGTGAGGGTGTGGAAAGAGGACCGTCCTCTGTGGAAGAGCCGAAGTCGTCCCCGGGACGCGGGAGCGGCTCCTTTTCAGCGCCGAGTTGTACGTTTCTCTATGCATTTAGTTTTAATTTTGTTCCTGCTCTGCTATTCCCTGTCATTATCCCCAGGATAGCCAGGCCCCAGCCCCTCCTGGTCTTAGCCGTGCTGTGGAGAGGGGAGGGGCTGGTCTACGCTCACATCTGGGGGCAGCTTCCATGGCACCCACCACCACAGGTCCCACGTGGAGACCAGCATGGCCCCAACAGCACTGATTTCAGAAAGAACAGAGGTACCAGTGTGCCAAGGGGGACCCGGTCCTTCACCACTGCCTCCCTGGGCCTGCAGCAAGGTGTGATCCACAGTGGCACACAACAGTGAACACCTGTTGAATGAATGAGTGGTCCCGATTCTGTCCTTGCGTCACCAGGCTTTGGAACAGGTCCCGTGGAAGACCTCTCTTTAATCCTATGACATCCCTAGGCGCACACCGAATGTTAACGCTGGCTCTCTCTAACCCGCAGCCAGGAGGATGGGTGTGTTCCCTCCACCCCCACACACCTCCTTTTCGCTCTTCTGTGTTCACACGAGTGTTGACAAAACTTGGCTACTCTCTGACACCCAGAATTCCTCAGGGCCACTGGAATATGGGTTTCAGAAACTCTGGCCTTAGCTTTTGGTGGCTTAAGGGAATGACCTCTGATCTGGAAGAAGACCCATGTTCCTCTGAGGAACAAAGTTCCAGGGGAGGAGATGAGCAGTCTGAGCGGGAGTGCTGGGCTGGGCTCCCAAGAGCATGGAGTGTCAGCAACCGTTTCTTGCATCTGGGTCATAATGCCATCCTCAGGAGAGCTGTGCCACAGGCCGGTGCGGAAAGCGGCCTGTCCGGGCAGTAAGGAGGACCTACCCACCCTGTTTGACACGGACTCACTCGGGTAACAGCAGGAGGGTGACCCTGTGGAGGCAGGCCGGCAGGCTGCGGTCTGGATTAATTTATCCTCCCAAAGAAGTCATGAGCGGCACCGAGATGGGGTATTGGCGTTGTCCTGGTGGAATTCCAGGAGCTCTTAGGCAGATGCTACCTCGTACCAAGAACTCACTTCCTTTGGTCACCAACCATCCCCTCGGTCCGTTGTCACCTCCGAGGCTCTGAATGATCGATGAGACGATGTAATGTGATGGAATGGTGCCACAGCTGAATGTAGGTACAAACACCGCTCTCCAGCGAGAAGCGACATCCCTTGAGAGACTGCTGAGTTATTTGTGCACGTGCAGCCCAACCCGTGAACACTTGGCCCCTCTAGATAAGCATTTTGACTGCACCAAGTCGGGCCTATAAAAAGCAGCCTGCCTGGCCCTTTTCCCAGGCAGCCTGACATCACAGATTCCAGGCCATGCCGCTGTTGCCACACCTGCTGGTGCCTGCTGATAGCATGCTGCCCCCTCCTGATTGTACAGGGCTGGCCCAGAGTTCCTGGGGGCCCACAGGCTGCCAGCGGTGATGCCCGCCCATCCCCTACTCTGGCCATCAGAGCTGTTGACCCTTTCTCCCCGGGCTTGAATCACCCCCCTCCCCGCATTGGATCCAGGGAAGCTTGATGCCAACAAATCCTGCCTGTCCCTACTCGGCTGTGTTCTTTATGTCAGAACTCATAGGGCTAGTGGCAAAGAACCTTTGAAACTAAGAAATTTAATAAAGCAGACCCAATCTCTGAGAACACGAACAATTCTCCAAGGGTCCCCCTGGTTAGTGAACACAGGGCAGAGCCATGGACAGGAAGCCCCTGTCTGAATTAGTTAAGATATCCCCATTATAAGGAATGGTTACGTAGCTGTAAAGGCGCTGCCCTCAGATGGACCCACCACAGTCAGGTTCTTTACCATAGAGGCTGCCTCCTGTGTCTTCAGAGACAAAAGTGGTGGTGAGACAGCACACTTACCATGGCCCTCCTAATAAAGGAAGCACCCAGAGCCTCCCTTCACTGCAGATGCTTCATTGCCAGAGGAAGGTAGAATGTCCTCACCTAAGGATTCATTCTTCTCCCTTCCCTCCAAGGCAAGTGGACATCTAAACTCCTTTCTTGGGACCATTGGATCGCCGGTGACATGCTAGCTTCTCACGCCACCTCTAGGGCACCTGCCTTAACCCCAAGGATGAAATGATTAGGGCTCCAGTGATCTAGTCCCCTCGTCAGCCAGGCCAGGGGCAACAATTCTTCTCTTTAGCAGACGCAGTCAGGACTCCACACTGGTGGATGAGAAACCCACCCAATCCCCTCTTCATTCAGGCATTATCCCCAGAGGACTGCCTAAGTCCCGCAGCACTATTACCCCCCCCCCCCAGCTGCTACTGTCGGCCGTCGGAAGGTTTGGCACCTCCCGGCAAAGGCAGGTGGTTAACGAGCTTCCCGAGGCCTCCAGCCTCCCAAGCGTCCCTGACTTCCCTTGCTATACCCCCAGCATCTCAAGGTAGTTCGTTTGGGTCTCATACCTTAACAAGGCCGTGCTGGTGACGTTGACTGGGACTCTGCCAGGCCAGTAAGCCAGTGCCGGGACCCGATGCCCTCCTTCCCAGGTCGTCTGCTTGGCTGGACTTCCCCCTGTGAGAGAAAGGGAGGCGGTTGGTTCTTCAGTGGTGATGGCTCGAGACTCCTTCTCACCGAAAGCTGGTCTCTGGGAGATCAGTCCCTCTGTGACCCTTTCCGGTAACCCCAACAAAGGAGTGACTTTTCTGAGAACCAGATATTTCCCCCACTAGCCAATGTCTTTCAACGTATGCTTTATTTTACTGGTGTTCACATGGAAACAGTTGCCTCGGTGGCTCTATTAAATCACGTCCCTCATTGCTTTCGTGAGACCTTCACTGCTATCAAGGTTCTGGTATGTTTCTTGACTTGCTTGTCATGTGTCTCTGCACCATGAGACGTCATTGATCTTGTTCACGCAAGACGTCATAGGTGCTTAACGATCTTTGCTGAATAAACGAATCTGTCTGTCTTCCTACTGATCATAACGTGACTGCCTGTTTAGGGTGAGAACATACAATTCTTTAAAAAGCGATAAAGGGGAAAACTTCCCCAGCTATTTGAACTGCCCAGCACTCAGCAACTGATCTGACATGGATTTTATTGCTTTATTTTGTTTTGCTTTGTTTTGTTTTTCCCTGAATTGATGAGTTGTTCTGATGTTATGGAGACAGCGTCAGTAAGCGCTCCAACCCCTTGCCTCCTGGGAAGGTTAGAACCAACTACGTGCAATCTATGAATTTCCACTTTGGTAATTAAAGGAATTACTTGTGTAACCACTAAGTCAAAAGTGACCACCAGTGCAAGGATGGCCAGCGGGTTGGAAGAGATGAGGTCATGCTTTATGGAAACATCCTGAATGCACGTTGCGTTGAATTAACCATGACCGTCCCCACCACTCCCACACACACCCCACCCTCATCCTGGTTGAGCCAGGGGCCAGGGATTCCACAGAGTTAGCGTGTAGAAAGCCCTTCCAGGGCAAGTGCCGTACGTGGCTTGCACACACCGCGGTCATGCAACTTCCCTTTGCTTGGCTGGTGTGAATAATAAAAGTAGTTGTGAAGGGAGGGCCGCGGGGAGGAACAGGACAAAGGCGTTTGTCGTTCTGCACTAGCACTGCTGTGCACGGAAGCTTTGATGGCCCTGGCCCGCACACCACACCGGAAATGCTCAGCATTCTTGAGTCTTTTTCATAACCCTCACTGGAGTCCCCCAAGTGTTGAAGTAAGAAGCAAACACGAAACAATTCACGTCCTAGGGGCCGTTTACATTTAAGGGGGGGCCTCGAAAAACCCACTGGAGTCTCTGCAGGCGAGTGAGAAACTCTTTGATGTAGGCCAGCGTTTCTCAAAGGCATTCTTTCCACCCAGGGCCGCGACTCCATAAACACATATAGTCCCCTCCAATTACTCACACACAGCCCAGGAAATCCAGAACTGCAGCAGGCATAACACACGTCCACGTGGCTCTGGGATGTGACTCACGTCCCAGCCTAAGGCCACAGAGCTGGGAGAGTGCATCCTCAGTGGCATGGGCTGGGGCTTTCTGGACACTTCTGCCCCCGTGATGGGCCTTTGCGTGGAAGGTCGGGGCATGGGTGGGTGAGAATTTGAAGCTGTTTATTTGCTTGTCCATGGTGCCCAGCATTCAAATGGTTTAACCTTTGAGACCAGATGCTAAGGAAAGGTGAAGACTTCAGTGTCAAGAAACAAGCCATTGTCTCTGATGGCCACAGGAGGCAGGAGCTGTGTCTGCAGGGGGGCAGGCCATGGGCCCAGGGTCAGCACACGGGATCTGGTCTCTGCCTCCAGGGCGTTTCCAGAAGGGTAAACTGATCCCCGGTTAATAAACCCGCGTTGTTTTTCGCCACGGGGATTCCGCTTGCTCGCCACAACCTTTTTGTGTCGCTCTCTTGTCAGTGACTGACTCCCTAGCACATTTTTCAGAGACAGCTCTTTCAACGTGTTTGTCTTATTCCAGCAAAGAGTTGAAAGCTGGACAGATTCGGAAGAATTCCGACAGCTGTAAACCGTGTATCACCTACAAAGTAGACAACTCACTCGCAAAGATTCAGAGTTAAGAGGAGAGAGACAGACCGGCGAAGAGAAGCCCCCGGTGGGGCCCCTCCCAGGCCAGTCCTTCCTTCTGCTGGGGAGACTCGTTGGCTGGTGCCGCTGTCCCTCGGCCCCCCGGCTTCCACAGAAAGACACGCGTATCCACTTTGACCGTGTGAATGGGCCCAGGCCCACAGGCCTTGTGTGCTAAAGGAGCTCATCTTGAAGGAGTCCAGAGGGTGAGTGAGCGGTTACCAAATAATTACCTGTCATCCACAGCGTGGATACTGTCTTGCTCCAAATCCTAATTTCTCACTGGCCCTGCTAGGAGTGGACAAAGCTTACAAAGATGCAATAGGCGTTCTCTGCCAGTCCCCAGGGCTGTAGAGTCGAATTATCAGATGCATTGGCTTGTGTCGAACAAGTTTGCTGTGCGCCAGCCAAGGCTGAATTCCAGGACAGCAACTCCCGGCCCCCCAGGACTCTTCAGGGACACCTGCTCCTGCCAGTGGAAACCCACCCAAGTGACAGACAGTGATAACAGTCATAACAATAATCTCTTCTATTGATCAAGCCCTTACTAAGTACCAAGTTAAGTTCTCCTCAGCATAATGCTAAGTGCCTCCCCTGCATTATCTCACTGAATCTTTATGGCAACCTTTCAAGTCAGGCACTATTTTTTTTTTTTTGAGTTGGAGTCTCACTCTGTCGCCTAGGCTGGAGTGCAGTGGCACGCTCACAGTCACTGCAGTCTCCACCTGCTGGGCTCAGACGATCCTTCTGCCTCAGCCTTCCAAGTAGCTGGAACTGCAGGCACCCACCACCATGCCCGGCTACGTGTTCGATTTATTGTGGAGACGAGGTCTTGTCAAGTTGCCCAGGCTGGTCTCGAATCCCTGGGCTCAGGCAATCCTCTCGCCTTGGCCTCCCAAAGTGCTGGGATGACGGGTTTGAGCCACTGCACACAGCCTGAGCTAGACACTCTCAGTCCCATTTTTCAGATGAGGAAACCAAGCTTAGAGAGGTTAAGTAATTTGCCCAAGGGCACACAGCTAGCAAATGGCACAGCCATTTGAATCTCAGTCTAACTGCACAGTCAGCACCCACACCCACCAAATCTTCCAGGGCGGTGGTTCCCATCCCTGAGCACATATTAGAATTATTAGGGGAGCGTCTTAGAAATGCCCATGCCAAAGTCTCTCTCCCAGAGACTGTGGCTCGGGTGGCCTGGGCTCTGTTGGTGATTGAATGGGGCGGAGGGCAAGGGGGAGGGGTCGGGAGAAGGGCAAGGCAGGGTTCAGACTCGACACAGCTTATGCCTTTCATCGCCACGGGCTTGGTACTGCCCACGCCTGACACCTTTATTGCCAGACCATCCTCGATGTGACACTGCAAGTTACAGCAAGGAAGAACAATGGTTAATTGATAAACTAAACTGCCAGTCACTGTTCAACTGCCAAAGCAATCTTTTAGTTTAGACAAGTCTTCCTACTTTGATCGGCACGGGTGCACGAAAAGTGAGAGCTGTCTTTGGCTTTCTGTCGAGAAACGCATGTCTTATGGCTAGGGGAAGGCATCTCGATGCCCTTGCGGTTAGTTATGACTCCCATTAAAGCAGAACCTCTTACTTAAAGCAATAAATATTTAGCCTCAGCAACCAAAATATAAACAGAACCATGATTCACAGATCTGCTTACTTGCTCTTCCCAGGCAACGCAAGTGAGGGGCCTCCCATGATGCACCAAGCCAAGCAGGCCGAGGAAAGCCCCCGGCCCACGCGGAGCCACCGCGGCCTCTCTGGCCGGGCCCCCGCGGCCGTCTTCCACTGAGTCAGAAAGGCAGTGCTGCGAATGAGGGGGTTTGCAAACTCCTCCATGGTGGAATCACCAGGATGTGACTGGCTTGAATCTGGATTCCTGGGTACTCCCCCCGGAAACTCTAATTTAATAAGTCTGAGGTTGGGCTCTGCGGCTCTGAGTCGAGGTGGTTCTGATGTCCGCGGCCTGAGGACCACGCTTGGGGAGGATTAGGAGAGGGATGAGGGGGACTCCCCCGGGGCAGGCAGATCTGAGTTCTGACTCCAGGGCCACCCCTCCAACCATGTGGCCTTGGCCTCCCTCCGGCCCAAGCACCTCAGCCAGGAAGCGGGGAAACGAGGGTACAGTTGGCCTCGAAAAACACGGAGGGTGCGGGAGACGGCCCTGTGCAGCCGCAAATCCACGGACAACTCCTGACTCCCAAAACATAACCACCGAGAGCCTACTGTTGGCCAGAAGCCTTACTGGCCACACAAACAGCCAATAAACTCGTACCTTGCATGTCACACGCAGCAGAGACTGCATTCTTACAAAAAAGTAAGCTAGAGAAAAAGAAAATGTTATCAAGAAAGTCATAAGGGGCCAGGCGCGGTGGCTCACACCTATAATCCCAGCACTTGGGGAGGCCGAGGTGAGAGGATTGCCTGAGCCCACGGGTTTGAGCCCACCCGGGCAACTTGATGAGACCTCGTCTCTACAATAAGTCAAAAAACTAGCTGGGCATGGTGGCGAATGTCTGTAGTTCCAGCTACTCGGAAGGACTCCCCCAAGCCCAGCAGGCTGAGGCTGCAGTGGTTGTGAGCGTGCCACTGCCCTCCAGCCGGGTGACAGAGTGAGACTCCTACTCAAAAGAAGAAAGAAAGAAGGAAAGAAAGAAAGTCCTAAGGAAGAGAAACTGTATCTCTTCATCAAGGGGAAGTGGACCATCTTCGTCCTGAGGAGCTGAGGAGGAAGAGGAAGGGGAGGGGCTGGTCTTGCTTTCTCAAGGCTGGCAGAAGGAAACCCTCACGTAAGTGAGCCTTGCAGCCCAGACCTGGGTCCCCTGTCCCTTGCCCTTTCACCCCGCAGCACCCCTGGCTTTTCCCGCCCCTGCCCCTCCCCCGAGGCGGACGGAAGCCCGGGATGAAGAGCCGGCTTCCCAGTGGGAAAGGTTATGCAACCACCTGATAGCATCGAATTACAAACAACCAAGGTCTTTAGAAGCTGCGGATGCCAAGTTCCACAGAATGTTTCCTCATCACCAAGGGGAGGAAGGAACAGCTCTGCTCTTCAAAAAAAAACAAGAAAAGATTTTCCAGACAGAGGAGCCGTCATTTAGGGGAAAAACAAGGTGTCGGTTCTGTCCTGGGTGGGAAGCAGGTCTGGAGTGGAGGCGGGAGGGCAGCCGCGAGGTCGGGCCTCCGGCGGGCTGGGCAGAGGCAGCAGGGGTGCAGCTCGAGCCCTCTGGGAGAAGGCAGGGCGGCTCCCCTCCCCCTCCGCGGTCTGCTTCTCCCCATCTCTGCGGCACAGGCCAAGCCAAGTGGAGCACTCTCACTCGGCAGGCACGCACGCACCACAGGGTGCAGAGACGACTCCTGGAGACGCTGCCTCATCCCATCAGCTGAGCCGGGTGGCTTCGCCCGGAAGGGAGAGAGGAGGCAAGGAGGGGGGCTGGGCCCGAGAACCGGGGGACACAGCACGTGGCCCTGTGGAGCAGGCTGGCTTCGGGAGCAAGTTGCGTGGCTCAGGCACTGTTTGTCCTTCTCTGCTGCGAAAACATCGACTGTCTTCTCTCTTTCATCGGCTCTTGAGACCGGCCCCTGCAGTGAGATGTGCAGACATCCCCCTGACGAGGAATCGGGGGAGGAGCCGGTGGTCCAGAGGGACCCCAGGCTCTTGACCTGCAGGGCCCCGCCCTGCCTGGCTTCTCAGAGCCCCAGCAGCATTCCAGGCAGGGAGGAGGAGGCACAGCCTTTCGAGGCCAAGTTCGCGTGCGGACTCCTGAGAAAAGAGGAGAATGGCCTCTAGCCCTGGCCTCGCCAGGTTCCAGCGCGTCGCCCCACAGATCCCACATCAAGCCACAGCGTTTGCGGGAAGGCTCTGCCCGGAAAAGAGTGTTATCTCGAAGGGGCTGCAATCCTGCTTCAGAGCAAAGTTTCCCGAAACCCTCAGAAGACTCACATCCCGTGTGCTCTTCGAGTTCAGCAGTGCAGTTTCAAGGCCCCTTCCCATTCTTGTCTTGCTGGGGCCCAGCCAGGTTGATGTGGTTAGAATGAGGAAATGGAGTCTAATAAGGGGTATTTCTAGAGGCCGAGTGCAAGGCTGGGAGCCTCCCGGGCCGGATCCCAGCAGGGTCTCCCAACAGTCTGTGGAGAGGGTCCACAGGGACACCATGGACACCAGTCAAAGTTGGACAACACAAATGAATGACCGGGGCCACAGCACAAGAGGAAGCTGAGCTCCTGAGCTCGCTAAGCGGCCGGGCCTCCAAAGCCATCAGCTCTTCCCATCCCTCCACTCTGCCTCCCACAGATTTAGAAAGATCCAGCCTGCCACAGGGGCTAATGACATTTTCCTGGACAAGTATGAGGTTCAAAGAAGCAAGACTGGATTTTCCGGAAGTCTGAGCTGTCAGTCCGGTATGACAAGGTGTGAGTAACAGCAGTCACATGGGCTGAGGCGTGAGCCTGTGGTGGTCAGAGAACACGGCCCCCTCGACCACAGGCTGGCTGCGGGGAAGCCCTCCATCCACCTCAGCCTGTTTCCTCTTTTGTCCAGCAAGGTGGCTAGAACAAAGTTTGCTGAGGTCTTTTCCAACCCTGGCACTCTTTGAATGTGGAGATAATCCTGGAAATGCTGGCGCCGGCTTTGAATGTTAGAGGGTTCTTTTAAAATTGAATAATGTGCTGGGGGAGCGGTGGGAGCAACTGTTTAAGAGGTATGGGGTTGAATAAATTAGATTTTGTTCTGAGTCAGGGTCTCACTCTGTCACTCTGGCTGGAGAGGAGTAGCACCATCACAGCCTCGACCTCCTGAGTTCAAGCAGTCCTTCTGCCTCAGCCTTCTGAGTGGATGAGACTGCAGGTGTGTGCCACCACCCTTGGCAAATGTTTTTTATTTTTTGTAGAGACAAGATCTCACTATGTTGCCCAGGCTGGTCTTGAACTCCTGGGCTCAAGCAATCCTCCCATCTCAGCCTCCCAAAACACTGGGCTTACAGGCATAAGCCACCACACCCAGCCTTGAATAAAACAGTTACACACACACACAAAAAAAACAGGCATGGTGACACACGCCTGTAGTCCCAGCTACTCGGGAGGCTGAAGCAGGAAGATCACTTGAGCCTAGAAGTTTGGGGCCAGACTTGGAAACATAGAGAAACCCTGCCTCAGAAAATAAATAAATGAATTAAATTAAATTAAGAGTAGGGGGTTATTTTTTGGGGTGGTAAAAATGCTTTGGAACTAGACAGAATTGACTGTCACACAACATTGGTGATGTGCTAAAAGTGACTGCCCTGTACCATTTTAAATGGTTAATTGTATGTGACGTAGATTTCACCTCAATTAAATAAAATTTTTTTTTTGAGTTGGAGTCTCACCGTGTCGCCCAGACTAGAGTGCGGTGGCCCGCCTCGACCTGCCGGGCTCCAGCGATCCTTCCGCCTCAGCCTTCCACGTAGCCGGAACTACAGACATGCGCTACCACACCCGGCTGATTTTTTGATTTATTGTAGAGATGAGGTCTCGCTGCCCAGGCGGGTCTCGAACCCGCAGGCTCAGACAATCCACTCACCTCAGCCTCCCAAAGCGTGGGATTACAGGCTGAGCCAACGAGCCCGGCTAATTTTAAAATTTTAATAATGCTGCTCTCACTCTTAAAATTCTCCCATGATTCCACTTTTTTTAGAATTAAAGCCAAAACTGTTCGCCTGAAAGAAAAGACCTGTGAACCCTTGCCGGTCTCTCCCTATTCCACTCAGCCGCCACAGACTCTGGACACACAGACACGGGGCGGCCAGGGAGAGCGCTGGTCTTCCCCCGTCTGGGCTGTCGCCCTCGCCCAGAACCTGTGCCCCAGCAAGTCCCTTGCTGATTCCTGCTCATTCCGCAAAACCCAAACCATCCCAGGGAAGCCATTTGCACTATCCCAGATGATAGCCACTTGCCACTGGGAAGGCTTGAGCCCTCGAAGTGTGGCTAGTGTGCCCTGAGGTTGAATTTTTTTTTTTCATTCTTAACAAACGTTTATTTTCCTCCACATGTATTATGTTTTTCTAGAATGATGTGAAAAGTCTTCGTTTCCCTTTTCCAAAATGTTGAGATTCAAAAAGCCAGGTCTTAGCCATATACTAATCTTCATCTCTTCAATGTCTTGTATGTTGATTTAGTTTCATATGTAAGTATTCATACTAGTTTTCCTCAGGGATTTATACATCGATTATAGATAGATAGATAGACTCCTACACAGATATATACACACTTGTTATCCTCGTCTTACCACTTGACAATACAACTTTAAGTGTTTTACATAGCTGTTCCTTGGTCAAGGTCATTTGCAAGAGCAAGTCGGTTTCTGAAGAAATCTTGTTTGGTGGGTGAAGGATCCATTGAGGGATTCTCATTAGTTTTTTCCCTGTATTCTGATCCACTGGACTTCTTCTTAAAGAGCTTGCAGAAGGAGCTGCGAAAGCCCCCTTTCTGGTCTTGCCTGGGATTCTGATCGCTGAAAGATGTTTGTTCACTTTCTCTTTCTTCCTTGGGACAGAATCTCGTGTCTTCTAAATGCATCTCTTCCAAATGGGTCTGCTTTTCTCTTTGGGACCTCTGCTTGGGGAAGAAGGTCCAGGGCACGCCGCGGGCGGCGGCCAGGCCCCCGAGGTTGAATTTGAACGAAACCTTAATTTTAATAGCCAGATCTGGCTAGTGCCTGGCATATCCGAAAGCGCAGTTCAAGAGAGGTGGTCCTCAAATTTCACTGGCATCAACATTGCCAGAAGGATGTTAAAATACAGATTGTAGCCGGACTCGGTGGCTTAGCCTGTAATCCCGCGCCTTGGGAGGCTGAGGTGAGTGGATTGCCTGAGCCCGTGGGTTCGAGACCCACCTGGGCAACTTGGTGAGACCTCATCTCTACAATAAATCAAAAAAATTAGCCGGACATGGTAGTGCGCACCTGTAGTTCCAGCTACTTGGAAGGCTGAGGCGGGAGGATCGCCGGAGCCCAGCAGGTCGAGGCTGCGGTGGCCGGGAGCAGCCACTGCACTCCAGTCTGGGTGACAGCGTGAGACTCCGACTCAAAAAAACATACAGATTGTAGGGACCTGTCTGTGTTGCTGACAAGCTCCCAGGTGGTGCTAGTGATGCTGGCGGAGACCACATTTGGAGAACCACTGGTCTAGAGTAGAAAGTTCTAGACTCGTATGACCTAGACATGAGTGTCGTACTTTGGTGATTCTCAATGTGTGGTCCCTGGACCAGCCATATCAGCATCACCTAAGAGCATCTTAGAAAGCCACCATCACCCACCCAAACTGCATTTTGGCTGGATCCCCCGGGGACTATCTGGCATTAAAATCTAAGAGATGGCCAAGTGTGGTGGTTCACGCCTGTCATTTCAGCACTTTGGGATGCTGAGACGGGAAGATCACTTGAGCCCAGGAGTTAGACACCAGCCTGGGCAACATAACACAACTTAGGCTCTACCAAAAAAAAAAGTCAAACAATTGGCTGGGCATAGTGGCGCATGCCCCCAGTCCCAGTTACTCGGAGATTGAGGCTAAAGGACTGCCTGAGCCCAGGAGGTTGAAGCTGCAGTGAGCCATGATTGTGCTACTGCACTCCAGCCTGGGCGACAGAGTGAGACCCCAACTCAAAAATATACACATACATACATACACAAAATCCAAGAACCACTGTTCTAAACGCTCCTGCCTTGACATCAGGGGCTGTGTTGATCTTGGCGTCCCCATCACTGAGGACACAGTAGATTCTCAACATTAGGAGGAATAGGAAAGAGTAGTTGCTTAAATGCCTGCAGAGATGGAGGTTGCCTGGCTAGTAAATGCATTTTTCAACAGGCAAAGTACTTCCCTTGAAGAATGAGCCCCAGTCCACAACCTTACTCCGACTCACAGTTGTGAAACTGCCCCATAGGGAAGTAACCGCGAGGCAGGTCAGTCTCTTCGGTAAATGACAGGTACCAACGGAGACGTCACTTACTTGGAGGTCCTCACCCTCACGTCCATGGTCTCCACGCCTCTGGACGTCGAACCTTGAGGGTTCCCATTCCAGGCTCTTCCAGGTTATCTAACTGAACACTGAAGACACAGCCTGGCCCAGAAGTGTGCCAGGTACCCAGAGGATAAATTATAACCAGCGAATGCAGCAGACCACACCCAGTGCACACTGCTACTTCTCCAGGTTCTTGTGGCTTGCAGGCATCAGACATGGCTCGCCAGCCTCCGGTCCTCCCTGGCCTCTTCTCCTGACCCACCTCTCCAGGAATAGGACTCAGTCACAGCATTGTGAGCTGGAGGGAGCCAAAGACATCAATCGAGAGAGACAGAGAAAGAGAAAGAGAGAGAGAGAGAGAAACACCAATGCCCCCAGAGATAAAATAGTCTGGACTGAGCATGTTGAGGGGAGGGGGTACTGGTTCTCCTGACCCCTGACTCAAATTTCCAGACACAAGATCTGGCCACAGTCCAGCAGCCCTTTGCTCCTAAAGTTCTCAAGATACCTGATCCAAGGGACACCAGGTCAAAGTTGAATAACAGGAATGAATGACCCACACCACCTTCTCAGCACCAGACTGGAGGTGCACAAACTCTTCAGTTTCTTGGTAATGACAAGCATCCTGCCAGACTAGTACTAAAAGGGAGCATTAGTGGCGACCACCCAGAAACCACTGGTGACTATAGTTCTGGAGCGAACTGGAGAGATTCACAATTTCTCCCCAGACGTTACTCATTGGGATAATCTTGTAAGGCTCGCTTCTGAACCAAGTGGCTACAAATACCTTCTAAACACTTAATTTTAATTTAATTTACTTATTCATTCATTCGTTCATTCATTCGAGTCAGGGTCTCACTCTGTTGCCAGGTTGGAGTGCAGTGACACAATCATGGCTCACTGCAGCCTGGATCTCCTGGGCTCAGGAGACCTTTCCACCTCAGTCTCCTGAGTAGCTGGGACTACAGGTATACACCACCACGTCCAGCTAACTTTTCTGTTTTTTTTTGTAGAGACAAGGTCTCTCTATGTTGGCTAGGCTGGTTTGAACTGCTAGGTTCAAGCAATCTTCTACCTCGCCCTCCCAAAATGCTGGGATTACAGGTGTGAGTCGCCATGCCCAGTCTTTGTTTTTCTGTGATACAAATGATACCGGTTTATTCTGGGGGAAAATCACACTTAAATCCCTCCTCCCCTACCCAGAGGTAATTACTGCTAATATGTAGTCACCTTTGGTTGATTCTTTCAAGATTTTTCTGAAAATGTATATGCATATTTTTATATAATAAAATCATGTTTTATATATGGCTTTGTATCTGTCCTTATTCTTTGAAAAACAGTTCCTGTAAGTGTTTTCGAGCCAATAAGCATGCATCCTATTGGTGATTCTTTGGTATTCCTTTAAATGGATGCATCCTAACTTCTCTAAGCACTCCCCTCTTGCTAGACACTTGGATTACATCCAACTAATTTTGTTAAAGTTACCGCAATGAGCATCCTTTCCAAACATCATTTTGCATTTGGTTAACCATTTCCTTAAGACAAATTCTCATAGGAGGAATTGATGGCTCAGAAGATCTTTAAGCCTTTGGCCCGTGTGTCAAGCTGTCCCCAGCACAGCTGCTGTCTCAGAACGGGGGGTCCTTGCGGGGACACTCTCCCAGAGCAGATGAGAGCTGAGCTGGAAGCTGAGGAGGTCAAATGGAGACGGAGGCTGGGTGTGGTGGCTCACACCTGTAAAGCCAGCACTTTGGGAGGCCAAGGTGGGAGGATGGCTTGAGCCCAGGAGTTCGAGGCCCACCCAAGCAAGATAGCAAGAGTTTACTTCTACCAAAAAAAAAAAAATTAGCCAGGCATGGTGGTGCACCCATGGTCCCAGTTACTTGGGAGGCTGAGGCCGGAGGATCACCTGAGCCCAGGAGGTTGAGGCTGCAGTGAGCCCTAATCATGCCACGGCACTCCAGCCTGGGCAACAGAGTGACGCTCTGACTCAAAAAAAGAAGTAAATAGAGACAGAGACCACTGTGAAAGGCAGCCCGGTGCAGAGAGGAGGGCACCCACTTGCAGTTCAGGGTCGAGCCTGGCTTCCTCCTCACACACTGTGCCTTTGGTCAAGTCACTTAACCTCTCTGAGCATCTCTCGTTCTTCGTCTGGAAATGGAGCCGCTGCCCCCTACCTTTCACTACCGTACGAGTCAGAGAAAGCCTTGCGTAGATGTGCACTAAGTATTCTTGCACGGCTACATGAATTAATGGGCTGGAGGGAAGGAGGGAGGACTTTAAGAGGAAAAGGTGGAAGGACAAGGACGAGGGTCACGACAAGGCGCCCTTGTTGGGGGCTTTGCCGACCGGCTTGCTGCGGAGCGGCCGCCTGGCTCCGGGGAGCCCGAGGAGGACAGGAGGGAACGGGGCCCCCTTCCTCCTCGCTCTCCAGAGCTGAGCAGACACTTTCTCTCCACCCCAACTTGCTGCTTCTCTGGATGCCAGTGGCTGGTGAGCAGCTGTGTCCCTACCTCACAGCGACGGCCCGAGGCCCACAGACATTCTGGCCTCCCCCCAGGCGGAACCCCGAGGCCCAGGCCGGGCTCAGCCTCCTCAGGGGATCCCCGCCCAGGTGGGCTCCTACCTCGACGAGTTTGCCACGATCCAGCGAAGGGCCCCACGCTGCCTGCCAGCTCGCACTTCTGAGCCCAGGGACCGTTGTCGCCTAGAAACCGAAGGAGGCATGGCGGCCAGCGGCGCTGGGGCCGCTGGGCCGACTTTCCCGCTCTGGTTCCACCTCCCTGCACACAGTGGGGGCTGGACAGAAAAAGGACACGCAGAAACAAACACAGCCCCCGCCCTTGAAGAATGACCCTTGATATGAGGCCTGTCTCCACCGGGCTTTTGGAGGGCGGGGCTTTCCCTGCCCGGCCCTGGCCGCCTCGCGAGCCTCGTGCCTTCCGTTCCTCGGCTCCTTTACATAATGTTGGCACTCCCATGGCCACTGGCCAGCAGCTGTGAGCTGAGCGCCCATCAAGCACCCAGCATTCATGTGCATCATCGCATAATTCCCCAGTACTCCACTGTGGGCTTCAGTTTGCAGATGAGAAACGGAGACCTCGAGGGGGTGAGGCACGTCTCCCAAGAGTAGAGCACAGATGCAAGCCCGGGTCCCTACCTGACCTGGAAGCAGGGCTCTGAACCACCGCCCTCGCTCCAGACAGGGACCCGGGACACACCGTGCACGTGTGGGTCCTTCAAAGGGGTCACTAGTGCAGCCGACTGAGGCCACTCGGCCAAAGGACGGGACCCGGGGACCGGGACAACAGTCTCTGGGGCCAGGGAGGATGGGGAAGACAAGCCTCAAGCCTGCCCGGGGCCGACGTGGGTTCACAACGTCAAAGCCATCTGCCGGTGACAAAGAACAAGGCCCGAGAGCCCGAATCAGTGCGCCGGGGGCCAGCGCGGGGCCTGCTCCACCTGTGCACCCCTTTCCAGAGACTCGGCCGGGAGGCTATGGGGGTTCACATTCCCAGCGAGTCTCCCGCCCTGCTCAAGGGGACCCCGGGGCCGGAGTCTGCCCTTCGGGGGTGTGCACGTGACCTTCGGCATGCGATGAGACCCGCTGGGCGCGACTGCTTTACCTGTAAACCAGAGGAGCGTGTTCTCCCGCGCTGTGCGGTCCACTTGGTCTTTGATCTGGCCCACCAGACTGTCCATCTCCTGAAGAGCTGCCCCGTACAGGCTCCGGCCCTGCGGGGCCACTGATGGCTGTGTCGCCGGCAGGGGCACGTGCATGTGGGCCAGGCCCACGTAGAGCAGGAAGGGTCTTCCACTGGCGCTGAAAGAGGAGAGCCAAGACGTAACTGGCAGAAGGCTCTGCCGGCCTGTCTAGGGCCTCTGGGGACCTCCCTTGCCTTGGGGAAAGTCCCCGGAACTCCTGGCCATGGACTCAGGAAGGACACGTGACCACAACCTTCCAAGGAAACAAAGAAATCAAAGGAGCTGCCTTGCCAGGCATGCACAGGGAGGGTGGCTCAAGAGTGGGCCTTCCCACCCCAGCCACCTGGAGACGCGACTCGACGGTCGGGCCAGGGTTCTCCTTGGCTCACCCGGTTCACCCCCCACCCGCGTCAGCTCTGTATCTGATCGCATCCGACAAAGCCCCTTCCATCCGCAGGTCCCTGACTGGAACGGTGCTTGCACTGAGTTCTCTTTCACAGGTGTCAAATGCAGGACACAAGTCCCAAGACGGGGCCTCTGTCTGCCCCATTGGAAACCACAGTGTCTGGGCAACATTTCTAGAGTTGTGCTGTCCGACGTAGTAGCCACGATCACGTGTGGCTATTTAACTGCAAATGAGTGAAAATCCGATCAGTTAAAATCCCAGGTGCACACATGGACAAACCTGGAGGACATACTGCTAAGTGGAATAAGCCAACCATCAACAGACAGACACTGTCTGATGTCTTGTGTGAGGTGCCTAGGGCAGTCACACTCAGAGCCAGAGGGTGGAATGCCAGGTGGCCAGGGACTGGGGAGAAAGAGCCAGGGAGCTAGCGTTCAATGGGCGTGGAGTTTTGATTAGGGGAGATTAAACAGCTCTGGAGACGGGTGGTTGGTGACGGCTGCAAAACAGTGTGAATGCACTTATTACCACAGAGCTGAACATGTGACTTCTTTAAGGTGGTAAATTTTATGATGTGCATATGTATACACCCACAATAAAACGCAAATACACACACACACACATCCATCTGTAAGTTCAATGTCTCCGTGGCCCGGGCCACATTTCAAAGGCTCAGGAGTGGGAGGCGGGGAGCAGTACCACCCTGGACAGTGCAGAGGACAGCTCATCCCTCCGGACACTTCTGTCAGGCAGCCCTGGTTTGGAGTGCTTGCCGCCCCCTCCCAGGCTGGTCATGTGCCGCTGTGTAGGTCACGCCCTGCATGGGGACATCCTGCTGAGCCAGCCCAGCACGTCCAGCTCACAACCCGCGTGCTGGGCTGGGCGCCCTGTACAGAGCAGCACCCACCCAGAAGGGCGCCTTCTTCCAGTGTGCAGGTGGGTGTCACATGGCAGTGCTTGCCAGAGCTGGTTCAAACCTCAGGCATTGTGCAAGCCGGTTAAACACGGTTGTTGCTAAAAATTAAATTATATAAATGCACAATGAAATAATTTACATTAAGAACAAAGGTAATCCATCTTCATGACTGACCACTTCCTAATCACTCAACCACATTTTACAATTATCTGTGCTCGTGAGGTTCTTGACATCTACCGTGTGTGCATGGTGGAAACACCACACAGTGGGGGCCGCCTCCCACCTCTTTTCAGCCCCACAGGTGACATCACCTTGGCAGGTTGATGGCAGCCACACGGTAAGTATTTGCAGCACAGGAAGCAGCAAGTGCTACCAATCGGGTCGTCTTCTCCGAGACCCAGGCGTTCAACACTTACCAGCTCATCATGTGAATGGGCTGGGGGTGGTCCCACTGCCCGCCCTTTGTCACCACCCTATCATCGTCCTCCAAAATCCCACCCAGTATCAAAGTCACCTTAGCACCCTAGGCCAGGGGTTCAGAGAGACGGTCATGAGAAGTGGTAGATTGGACCGAGAAGAACACAACAGGCTTGGGAGGCCACGTGCAGGTCCCGGGACTTTTTATTTCATGGTTATACAGCCCCAGGAAATAAAAAACTTAAACTCTGTCACCTATGGGAATTGGTTGCGATTATTAAGTGACCATAGTGTTTAGTAAATTGCCGTTTTTTATGAATGATTGTGAATAATATATGCGGCGGTAAGAGTGGTCACTCTCCCTGTGTCCTGAAGCCAGGCTAAAGATGGCACCCTGCTGAGCCCACAAGTCAGTCCCCTGGGGCATCTGTCCCAACACAGCCTCTTCATGACGCACCTGTGCTCTATGAAAAACAGAATGGAGCAGACTCGGTGCTTTCTTAAAAAGCTGATTATGACACAGTGTGATTTCACTCGTGTGAAAAATATACTGATTTCAATTATACCTTAATAAAACCGGAGGAAAGGCTGAAAGGACATACTCAGAACTACTCAAAGGGGCTGTCTCTGGGGTGTGGAGTCCAGGGTGATTTTGTTCTGTTGCTTATCTCTGTTTCCATAGATTTCTGAAGGGAATGCATGTTATTTGTGTGTTAAAACATGCAGAGTGGTGAGCAGAGAAGGAAGACACAAGCAAGATGCCAGAGGGAACATTCCGAGAGAGAGAGAGAGAGAGAGAGAGAGAGGACAGGCTGGGCGTGAACACCAGGAAGACTCTGACTCAGGGACAGCAGCCTGGGGAAGATCACCCAGTCTGGAACGGGAGACAGCAGGTGAGAGGCACCCGCCTCTCAGAAGGTCCCCAGAGGGCCCAACCGGAGGGAGGCCGGCCTGAGGTGGCGGAGGTCTTCCCACAAGCAGGGAGGGGCAGGCCCCTCAGCTTTCGGCCCTCTGGCCTCGCTGGCAGGGGCTCCCTGGGCACCTTGGACAAAGGATCCCTCTGGATCGGACGGCTGCAGGAGCCACCTGCCACCCCCCACGTTGTGTCTTCTTCCTCTAGACCCTGACGTTACACACCGCCCTTCTAGAACCCAGACTTGACCCAACAGCCCCTTGTTAGAAAGCTTCTGGGGGCCCCCCCAGCCCGAGGGGTCAGTCCAAACTCCTCACCCAGCCCTGGGTCCCCTCCTCCCCCCTTGGGATCTCTTCCTGCAGGCCACATCCCCAGAGCCTTGCCCGCCTCCTGAGCCGCACCCAGGCGTGTCCTCTCCTGGCAGTGCCTTCCCCGGTCCCCTTCGTAAAACACTTGACTCTTCAGAAGCTGCCAACACTCCTTCCACTTTGCTCCCAGGTCATGGCTGGCTTCCTTCTCTCCGCCCCTGCTCCAGTCATTTTCTTCCTCTCTTACGGTTTTGAGAAGAAATCAACAAGCTGCATCGAGGCCAGGTTTTTACAGATCCGGTTCCCCACCAGCCTGGGAGTCACTCAAAAGTAAGAATGCGTCCAATTCACAGTTGTGTCCCAAGCACAACTGGCACGCCACTGGGGCTGGATGAAGCAACTCACTCATTCATTCATTTCGTCAATATTTATTTATTTATTTTGAGTCAGGATCTCGCTCTGTCACCCCGGCTGAAGCATAGTGGCACAATCACGGCTCACTGCAGCCTTGACCTCCTGGGTTTGGGCAATCCTTTCGCCTCAGCCTCCTGAGTAGCTGGGACTACGGGTGCATACCACGACAGCCAGATAATTAATTATTATTATTACTTTTTGTAGAGGCAAGGTCTCACTATGTTGCCCAGGCTGGTCTCAAACTCCTGGGTTTAAATCCTCTCGCCTCATTCTCCCATAGTGCTGGGATCACAGGCATGAGCCACTGCATGGGGCCATTAATAAATATTTGGTATGCTCTGACCAGGTCCCCAGGCACAAGAGATATGATTTTCACCCTCCTGGAGCTGAACCTCTAACTGGGAACAGAAGAGATAAAAATCAACTAAAAAAACAAATGAGATGATTATTTACCAATGTAGTACAGGTTGGTTATCCCAAATCTGAAAACCCAGAATCCAAAAATACTCCCAAATCCGAAACTTGTTGAGCACTGACATGACACTCCAAGATTTTCAGATCTGAAATGCTCAACTGTGAGTATAATGCAAATATTTCACAATCTGAAAATATCCAAAATCTGAAACACTTCTGGTCCCAAGTGTTTAGGAACGCTCAACCTGCGGGAGGGAGAAAGGAGAAATTCAAGGTGCCATAAAGGGTATAGAGGGGGTCCAAGCAGGTTCGGGGTGAGGAGGGGAGGGCAGAGATCCGAGAAAGTAAGGCCTAGGAGATGCGACTCCAGGACCCGGTTCTGAATGATAAATGCACCACATCTTAGTCTGCTCGCTGCTGTGACAAAAAGGCCGTCGCCTGGTGGCTTAAACAACAAACCTTTGTTTCTCGCAGTGCTGAAGGGTGGGCAGCCCAGTGCCTGGCGAGGGCCAGGTTCTGGGCCTGTGGACAGCCGCCTTCTCACTGTCCCCTCCCAGCCGAGAGAGAGAGCCCGAGTTTCCTCCTCTTCTCATGAGGACAACAGTCTCATCGTGGGGCTCCACCCCGTGACCTCCTCTCACCTCAACACGATGACCTCCTGAAGGCCCCACCTCCTACTGCCGTCCCGTTAGGAGTTAGGGTTTCCACCTATTAATGTGGGGGGACACAGACATGCGGTCCACACACCGTGGGACGGTGGCCAGATACTGGATCTCCCAGAGGCTCTGATTTCAAACATCCTAGGCACTGCTCCTCCCTACACCCAAGACACTCGTGCTTGTCACACCTGTATTCCCTATTTAGGGCCAATGCACAGTCCCAGGCGGGACCAGGAGCCCAAGCCATCCACTCCCCCCTCATTTCTTCTTTTCTTTAGAGATAGGATCCTACTGTCACCCAGGCTGAAGTGCCATAGCAGGATCATGGCTCACTTTGGCCTCAAACTCCTGGGCTCAAAAGATCCTCCTGCCTCAGCTTCCTGAGAAGCTGGGATTACAGGTGTGTGCCACCACATTCAGCTAGATTTTTAGTTTTTGGTAGAGACAGGGTCTTGCTATGTGGCCCAGGCTCACCTTCAACTCTTGGTCTCGGCCCTCAAAGTGCTGGAACTACAAACATGGGCCATACCACGCCAGGCCTACTCTCTCCCAATGCCTTTTTTTCCTCTTCAGCGCTTTGCCCGCTGCTTACAAAACCCAAATCAAGGAGAAACTGTGAGCACTGCTGCTAGATTAAGGGTCTAAACTCAAGTAAAGAGGCAAGAAAAAGTTTCCAAAGAAGTCCTAGGGTGGGCCCCTTGCCAAAGAACAGGAAGCCAGACTCTAGGTGGGACACCTGGTTATTTATCCTTTTGCCTCAGCCTCCTGAGTAGCTGGGACTACAGGTCCCATATCACGACAGCCAGATAATTAATTATTATTATTGTTTTTTGTAGCTGTCCGAGTGGGGGGTGGTGCTTGAAAGGGGGCGGGGTCACGGGGGAGGAAGGAGCAGGGACAGGAGTGGGGGACCCTTTTCTGCTGGTGCTCAGAAAACCACGGGTGAGTTGGCACGTCAACTCCCAAAGGAACCAGCATGCCTGGGGATCACCTCCTGTGAAATTAACCAACAGGACTCGTGTGACTTTCCACTTACATAACTAATAATTAATAAGTCAGCCAACTCTTCACCTTTCTCGTGTGATAGGGAGACTGTGGGTTCATTGTCTTTTACCTGAGGCATTAACTGGTGCTGACCCGCCCCACACGCCTGTCAGAGCAGGCACTCGACAGTCCCAGTCCCCAGTCCGTGGCCTCCCCTCCCTCTCAGGACACCACGTGGTTTGGGCCACTGGGAAAGCAGGAGGAACTGTTCCCCCCAGCCGTGAAACATCCACCTGCCACGAGGCACAGGGGCTGGAGACCATCCCAGAGCTCCAGCTTCTCCCAGCCCTCGAGGCAGGATGAGAGGCTTTGCCCTTCCCATATCAGCCAGATGCAATAAAACAACGTTTCTCAGAGAGTCCAGACAAGCCCCTAAGACGCAAGCTCCAAAGCCCCGAGGAGCTACCTTTGAGAGAAAGGCCTTACAGAGGTTTCATTACCAAGCACGCATAACTGGCTCTCCCACATTGCCGCCTCTGCCCTCCCTTCTCTCTAGAAAAGTCCAACGCAGCTGAGCAGGGGGTGTGGGGCTACATCTTGTACACTGGAGGGGCTAGTGTGACCACGCATGCGCAGGCAGGGTCTGTGGCTCACTCCTCCCCTGTGGACAGCCATGCGGCACCCTTTCCCTGGCCCGCTTGGGCTAAGGCTGTGGGAAACATCGAAAGACTAACTGGAAACTTGAGGAGTTTACAGTCCTGGCCGAAAGATCATAGGAACACGTGTGGGTCATGAGAGGACAGCATGAGCGGTGACGAAGAGACAGGACGAGCCCTGATGGGGGAGGGTGGTGCGTGCTTGCACCTCACCCTGGATGGTTGTGCACAGTCTGGGAGTTGTCCATGGGTCCACCATGTCCACTCTTTGCCCTGACACCTGACGCAGGTGTGATTCGTTGGAGACACACGATGAGATGTGTTGATGTTGTTATTTTTAATTCGCGGTTTTTCACATTTCTAGGTCAAGAGATCTCAAGTAAAAGCCAGCTATCCTGCCTCTCCCGTGAAATGGAAAGACCTGACACGCCAGCTCTCCTGGAGCTGAGCAGCCGCCACCCCCTTGAGACGGGCACTGGCCGGCGAGTTCACCGCAGGCCCCGCCGCTTCCTAACGTCTTCCAGTCAGCCCGCTTCTCTCCTTAAGGTGACCGATCAGGGCCCTGCAGATGCTGGGGTTTGTAACCCCTGTGTGGCAGACTGAGCTGTAACTCCCAAAGACACCCAGACTCGAATTCCTGGAATCTGTGGATACCACCGCCTACGGCAAACGTAACCTTGCAGATGAAATTATGTTAAGGACCCTGAGACAGGTAGATTATCTCGAATTCTCCTGGTGGACTTTTTTTTTTTTTTTTGAGTTGGAGTCTCACTCCGTCGCCTAGGCTGAAGTGCAGTGGCACATTCACGGTCACCCCAGCGTCGACCTGTTGGGCTCCAGCGATCCTTCCGCCTCAGCCATCCAAGTAGCCAGAACTACAGGCATGCACTACCACACCCGGCTGATTTTTTTGATTTATTGTAGAGATGAGGTCTCGCTGCCCAGGCGGGTCTCGAACCCGCGGGCTCAGGCGATCCACTCACCTCGGCCTCCCAAAGGCGCAGGATTACAGGCTAAGCCACCGAGCCCAGCTGATTTATTGTATTTTTATTTTTATTTTTATTTTTAAGTTGGAGTCTCACTCTGTCACCCAGACCGGAGTGCAGTGGCCGCTCCCGGCCACCATAGCCTTCACCTACTGGGCTCCGGTGAACCTTCCGCCTCAGCCTTCTGAGTAGCCGGAATTACAGGTGCACGCTACCACGCCCGGCTGATTTTTGATTTATTGTAGAGATGAGGTCTTGCTGCCCAGGCGGGTCTCAAACCCGCGGGCTCAGGCAATCCACTCACCTCAGCCTCCCAAAGGCGCGGGATTACAGGCTGAGCCACCGAGCCCGGCTTCCTGGTGGACCTTAAATGCAGTCATAAATGTGCTTACAAGAGAAACCAGAGGGAGATTTGACTTCAGAAGAGGAAGCGGCAGGGGAACAGGAGTAAAGATGCGAATGCTGTGGCCATGGCCTAGAAACGCCAGAGCCACCAGAAGCTGGAAGAAGCCAGGAACAGACTGATTCTCCTCTGGAGAAGGTAGCAGCCCAGCTGACCCTCGATTTTAGCCCCCTGAGACTCATTTTAGACATCTGGCCTCCAGACCTGCGGGAGAATGCTGCCGCTGTTTCAGCCACAAAATGGCCTGTTGTTACAGCAGCAGTAGGAAGTGAATACACCCTGCCAACTAATGCATTCAACAGATGCGTCGAGTGCCCAGAATATGGTGGGTAGGCTCTATCCTCAGGGCGCGTCTATCCTGGTGGGAGAGGCCCACATGACTGCGACAGTGGAGGGGTCATGCCCTACCTAGGGGAAGCCCCAGGGGTTGGGGGAACACACCTGGGGAGTGTTGAACTCTGGCGTGGAGATTCCAGAGGGGGCTGCTTTCCAGTCTTATTTGCAGGAGACATACACGCATCCATCTGTGCTGGGCAGCTAAACCCTGCAGTGGCCTTGAGAGTGTGAGGCCAATGCACACGGTGTGTGCCTGGGCAGGGTTGGGGCCCTGGGGGGGGCCTCTCTACCTGGCGTGCTGGATGAACTGGGTGGCCTTCTCAGCGTACTGCTGCGCCAGGCGGCTCAGGTCCACTGGCTGCTCCACGATGTCGAGGTTTTCATAGAGAGGGAGCGCCACGTCCGTGTAACAGTCTCTCTCAAGGTTCCTGTGTGGAAAACAAAGACAGCAGAGTGTTCGTTTCTTGAGTTGTCACGGAGCAGAACAAAATGGGTAATGCAGACTCACACAAAAGGCAGCATGTAACAACACTCAGGACCCACAGGAATGCAGCCGGTCATTCCCTCCAGCTGTAAAATCTACTTAGAAGCCGGGCTCGGTGGCTCAGCCTGTAATCCCGTGCCTTGGGAGGCTGAGGTGAGTGGATTGCCTGAGCCCGCGGGTTTGAGACCCGCCTGGGCAACTTAGCAAGACCTCATCTCTACAATGAATCAAAAAACTAGCCGGGCGTGGTAGTGCGCACCTGCAGTTCCAGCTACTGGGAAGGCTGAGGCAGAAGGATCGCCAGAGCCCAGCGGCTCGAGGCTGCAGTGGCTGGGAGCAGCCACTGCACTCCAGTCTGGGCGACAGAGTGAGACTCCGACTCAAAAAAAAAAAAAAACTACTTAGAACACCTTCTTCCATTCCCTTTGAATAGATGGGGTTTTTTTGTTTGTTTGTTTGCTTGTTTGCTTCTTGTGGCTGTTTTAGAGACAGGGTCTCACTTTGTCACCCAGGCTGGAAGGCAATGGTGCATCATAGCTCACTGCAGCCTCCAGCTTCTGGGCTTAAGTGATCCTCCCTCCTCAGCCTCTTGAGTAGCTGGGACTGAAGGCGTGTGCCACCATACCCAGCTAATTTTCTTTTTATTTTTTGTGCAGACAAGGTCTCGCTATGTTGCCCAGGCTGGTCTCAAACTCCTGGCCTCAAGTGACACTCCCGCCCCGGCCCCCAAAGCACTAGGATTACAGGCATAAGCCACCATGCCCAGCCCCTTTGACTTTTCTCGTGTTCCTTGGACAAGCCAGTCACTCTGCAACACTCACAAAGACTCTTGTGAGCTAAGGACACTATTTTCCAGGGAGAGAAAGTGAGGTCCAAACAGGCTAAATCATTTTAAGCCGAGTCCCACAGCCCATCAGCAGGCCTATTGCTGGTTTCCTTAATGTCCGACCTAAATAAATCTCGGCCTCTTGTGTGGTGTGCAACATGACATTCTCCTAAGTCAACAGCTGGGACTTCATGTCACACCCCATCTGACAATAGGACAGAACGCATAAGATGACCTGGGATAATTTTAAGAGGCTGAAGATTCATTTATTCTGAAGAGAACTCAGAGCATACAAGTTTGATTTTAAACCACGTGTGGAGAATCTGAAGCAACCTTAGCAGCTGGGAAAAATGGAAGTCAAGTCAATAACATCTCCTGGAAAAAAACAAGCTCAGTCTCTGGTCTTACGGATCAAGAGGAATCTGACAGAGGGCTTGCCCTGTCTACAGGGGGCCGAGTAATCACTCTGGTCACCACCTTGGGCAAGTTTCCCGACTCCCAGAGCTCGAGCTTCCTCATCAGTGTCACAGGTCACCCATGCCATCTCACAGGGCAACTGGAGGACTCAGGAGATGGCCAGTGTTAGGGCACTGCATACTACTCAGTGTACTGGGAGGCAGTGAAAACCCAAGCTCGAAGCCGAGAGCAACGGAGAGAAGAGGGTAGTGACCAGAGGCCGCGCAGGCAGGTGAATTATCCTAACAGTGCAGGGCAGGATGAGTGAGGAACTCAGAACAGCCCACCCCACCTCCGGGCACAAGCACGCCCTTACCGGAGCCTCAGATAAGCTCAGATTGGGTAGGTAGTTGTCAAGGACCACGGCGTTTTAAAGAGGGTTTTCACCGTGCTGGGCATTGTGATGCGAACCCCATCAGTGCTTCGTGTTATGCTGTTGCAACTCTGAGTCATTTATATTCTCTCTTCTCCCCGACAAGTGACCCATTATTCTTCTATTTGATTTCAGCGTAAACTGAAAAGGAGACTGGCTGACGCATGTATACCTCGATATGGCCAGGTGTGATTACAGACATGACCGCCAGGCAGGGGTAAGATGCTCTGTAGCCTCACTCCTCAAGCTGTAATGTGAACCGGAATCACCTGGGCATTTTTTTTTCCTTAGTGACAGGGTCTTGCTCTGTTGCCCACGCTGGAGTGCAGTGGTGCTAACGTAGCTAACTGTAACCTCGAATTCCCAGGTTCAAGCCATCTTCCCGCCTCAGCTTCCAAAGTAGCTGGGACTACAGGCGTGAGCCAACACACTTGGCTCTAGGTGTCCTGTTAAAATGCAGACCTAGCCGGGCTCGGTGGCTCAGCCTGTCATCCCGCACTTTGGGAGGCTGAGGTGAGTGGATTGCCTGAGCCCGCGGGTTCGAGACCCACTTGGGCAACTTGGCGAGACCTCATCTCTACAAAAAATCAAAAAATTAGCCGGGCATGGTAGCGCGCGCCTGTAGTTCCAGCTACTTGGAAGGCTGAGGCGGAAGGATCGCTGGAGCCCAACAGGGCGAGGCTGCGGTGGCCGGGAGCAGCCACTGCACTCCAGTCTGGGCGACAGAGTGAGACTCCGACTCAAAAAAAAAAAAATGCAGACCTGAGGGTTGCGTCTGAATTTCCGCATTTCTAACAAGTGCCCTGGTGATATCCATGATTCCGATGCAATGACCACACTTTGAGTTGCAAAGCTATGAAGCACATGGCTCTGGACTCGAGACCCAGATGGAATCTCTATTCCCACCTCTCAGCCGCTCCGAGGTAACCTGACAAGGTAAGCTTCCTTGTCTGTAAGATCACACGGCGGTCATGTGGATTCCAGCTAACAGAGAGAGAGCTTAGAGTAGAACGGTTTCTCAATAAACAGTCATGATTATATCAGCTGTTGTGTCAAAAAAGGAGCCAGCTGAGACTCACCTTTCCCCAGCAGCTCTGACACCTTGGGAAAAAACCCCAGTGCACTGTCTGGACAAACAGAACACGTGGTGTGTGCTGCTCCGTCACCTGAGTGTGGCTCCTCATTCTTTTGTGATCGCAAATTTACTGCATGCTCATTGCAGAATGTTTGGGAAATACAGTGAGAAAGAGGAAAGCAAAAACCCATCGTCCCATGCCCAGAGGGGGCCTTTGATAACACTGCAGCGTCTCCAGGAGTCTCTCCTGGCCGGACTGCAAAGAGCCGCACACAGAGGTCATCAGACTCGCCCTGTTGGGGACGTCCTTCCACTCTTTTCCACTTACTGTGAGACCATGAGCATTTTCCCACCTCGTTGGCTATGTTTCAAAAGCATCCCGTTGGGTGCCTGCTGGGCACTGCAGTGTCAGGACCTGGCTTGCTGGTCCACAGGGGAAGAAACTCAAAGGGGTCCCGGGTTCCCTCCCCTCTCCTCTCCTTTCTCTCTCTCTCTCTCTGTCTCTCTCTCTCTCTCTCTCTCTCTCTCTCTCTCTGTCTCTCTCTCTCTGTCTGTCTCTCTCTCTCTGTCTCTCTGTCTCTCTCTCTGTCTCTCTGTCTCTCTCTCTCTGTCTCTCTGTCTCTGTCTCTCTCTCGCTGTCTCTGTCTCTCTCTCTCTCTCTCTCTCTCTCTCTCTCTGTCTCTCTCTCTCACTCATGTGTCTTGCCCTGCTTTATACCCAGTGTCAGGCAGGGAGGGTAGGCCCCACCTGTGTGAGGCCTTGTCATCCAAGGCTATCCCCAGTTGGGCTAAACAGCCTCCAGGAACCTGGAAAATTCTAATAGAAGAATTCTGCGGACCTCAACTTGCTGAGAGTTTTCTTGCATTCCATGCAAGTAATGCGTTTAAGCCTAGGCAGCATAGCGAGAACTTGTTGCTATAAAAAAATCAAATAATTAGCTGGGCATGGTGGCTCACTCCTATAATCCCAGCACTCTGGGGGGCTAAGGTGGGAGGATTGTTTAAACCCAGGAATTTGAGACCATCCTAGGCAACATAGCAAGACCTTGTCTCTACAAAAAATTTAAAAATTAGCAGAGCGCAGTGGCTCATGCCTATAATCCCAGAACTTTGAGAGGACAAGGTAAGAGGATGGCCCGAGCCCACAGGTTCGAGACCAGCCTGGGAAACTTGGCAAGACCTCATCTCTACAATAAATCAAAAAATTAGCCGGGCATGGTGGTGGGTACCTGTAGTTCCAGCTACTTGGAAGGCTGAGGCGGAAGGATCGCCGGAGCCCAGCAGGTCGAGAGTGTGGTGGCCATGAGTGCGCCACTGCACTCCAGCCTGGGTGACAGAATGAGACTCCAAAAAAAAAAAATAGCTGGGCATGGTGATGCCAACCTGTAGTCCCAGTTACTCAGGAGGCTGAGACAGAAGGATCACCTGAGCCCAGGAGGTCAAAGCTACAGTGAGTGGTGATTGTGCCACTGTACTCTAGCCTGGGCGACAGAGTGAGACCCCTGACTAAAAAAAATGCATTTAAATTTGCACTAGATGTACACTCTCTTATTTGCTGTCTGCATCTCTCATTCACTCTTGATAGACCACAGCTTTGGGAATTTGCCTTGTCCTGGGGCCCACAGCAAACACGCTGGACACCGTTACCTGGATGGACCACCGCCCCGAGGACATGCCGGACAAGGAGGGTGGTTGTAGCCTGGGGTGTCGGAACAGCCCATATCATGGCTGTATGGGATTCCAAAGTAGTAATCAAAACCTGGAACAGAAACAACTGTTATCTCACACAGGCTACGGCCCATGTGCCGCTTCCTCACCCCCATGATGAAAGTTTAATTTTCCATGATTTAATACTGCAGTGCCATGGAGCACATAATTAAAAGAGGATTTGAATAATATCCCTTTGTAGTATGCATAGAAAATCACTTTGCTGGGCTCTGATGGCAAGACTTGATTTGCAAAACATCTTATGACTAGAATTAACCCAGATTAGGAGGAGGTAGAGAGCATTATTGAACACCTAACGTCCTCAGTGAAATTATGGACATATTCAGTAAGTCTGGCGAAAACCTACTACATGCATGATGCTTTAAGGGATAGAAGGATAAATCCTGCCCTCAAGAGATGTCCCATCTGAAGGGAAGGTAAGAGCTATGGATTAAGTTACTAGACATGGATGGGCGAGGCTGGAGGGAGAGCTGAGAGAGAAGCTGCCCCAGACAAAGGGGGTGGGTGGGCTTGGGGTCAGAATCTCCAAATGCTTCTTGAAAGAGCCGGCATCCCAGGCCAGCAGGGACTCTGAAGGCTGGCGGGGCTTGGGCTTGGGGTGGCGGAGTGGAGCGGAGGGAGCGAGGGATGCTGAGATCAAACAACTTATGCTGAAGCTTCTTCTGAGACCCTCCTTCATCCTGTCTCTTCTCCATCCAAGCTTTTATCCAAGGCTATAGCAGGCCAGGCGCAGCGGCTCACGCCTGTAATCCCAGTATACTTCAGGAGGCCGAGGCAGGAGGACTGGCTGAGCCCAGGAGTTCAAGAGCAGTCTGGGCAACATGGCGAGACCCCCTCCCTACAATAAATGAAAAAAATTAGCCAGGCACGGTGGTGCACACCTGTAGTCCCAGCTACTCGGGAGGCTGAGGCAGAAGGATTGCCTGAGCCCTGGGGGCTGTGGTGAGCCGTGAGCGTGCCACTACACTCCAGCCTGGGTGACTGAGGGAGACCCTGACTCAAAAACAAACAAAAACAGAAGCTTATAGCGACCGATGCAACTAGAATGCACAGATTCTCCAGAAAAGGAGAACCTCCCCAATCTCATGGCGAATGCTCAGTTCTGATTCCTTAGAAGTAGACAGACTCGAATCTCCCAAAGAACTGCTTATCAACGGCCTCGGGTTCCAGAGAACAGGGAGAGCTGCCATCAACTTTCTCACCGCCCCTCCAAATGCGCCGTGGCCCCTCCAGGAGCACACTTCCCAAGCTGACCAAGCTCCTGCCAGGTCCCCGAGAGCTCGCACCCTACCCTCCGTGGCTTTGCCTGGAATCCTCGGCTCTGTGTCTCTTGCAGGTGAAGCTGCGTGGGTGCCTCCCAGCCCAGTGCGAGCATGAGGCTTCCGGCAGGATGTCCCCACTCCCCACCACATCCCGCCGGCACGACCCACATTGCACTCACACTCCTGTGCATGGCTGCAGACTTCCATCATCAAGAGTGATGCAGGTCCTCCCTGTGAGTGGTGGGAATGTCTTTGATTGGGAATTAGATCTCTGTCAACCCAATATGTGCTGTCTGTAGAATGGCTAATAAATGTTTGTTGTGGCCAGGCTCGGTGGCTCAGCCTGTCATCCCTGCACTTTGGGAGGCTGAGACGAGTGGATTGCCCGAGCCCGCGGGTTCAAGACCAGCCCAGGCAACCTGGCGAGCCCTCGTCTCTACAATAAGTCAAAAATTAGCTGGGCGTGGTAGCACATGCCTGTAGTTCCAGCTCCATGGAAGGCTGAGGTGAAAGGATCGCTGGAGCCCAGCAGGTCAAGGCTGGAGTGGCCGTGAGCAGCCACTGCACTCCAGCCTGGGCAACGGAGTGAGACTCCTACTCAAAAAAGAAACAAATATTTGTCGCACTGAAAAAAATGTGTGATGCCTCCATGTGGCACCTCCATGGTACAGAGTGGTACACCCCTCAGGTAAAGAGCATCACTCTGAAATTTGACTGTATTTGGTGTCAGGATGAGTCTCGATCAGGGATGGAACCTTCCCAGTCGAGGGCCAGACAGTAAATATGTTAGGTTTTGTGGGCCTGATGGTCTCTGTGGAGGCTGCTCAAGCCTGCATTGCAGCACAAAAACACCCAGAGACACGACGGATACAGACCAGCGTGTCTGTTATCTACTAAAACTTTCATGACAAAAGTATCATTCTGGATTTGACCCACAGCTCTATACCAAGCCCTGGTCTAGATCCCAGGTGTCCTCAGGTCCCAGGGCCAGAAAGCAGTCTTGTGTCTTGGGAGCCCTGATCAGCAGCAGGAGTCTGGATGCAGAGGAGGAATGTGTGGGTGTACTTGGCGTGACCCGGGTTGTGTGGGAAGGTGCGGCCCGGAGGCCGATGGAGAGCCAGGACAGGGCGCCACAGAGGGTACAAGAGGCAGGAGGAAGCAGGTGTGGCCTCGAGATGATTGTCAGGAAACCTCAGAGTGGCCACGCTTGCGGGGACTGCTGGTGCAGGGACGGCAGGTGCACAGGGGGTGCTCTCTTTTCCCACGCCAACGGCAGATGCTGCAGATCCACCACTTCCTGCCACCCAGGACCCAGCACAGACTCTCGGAATATGCACTTAAGGTGCCAACACCCTATTCTGGTCCAAGGCGTCAACTGTCAAGTGAGCAAACTGAAGACCAGGAGGGAGTAAGTTCTGGAGTAATTTGTGATTAGCTGAAAAGCCAGGGCTTCCCTTCCCCCGTCTGCCAGTTTTTAAGAAGCACACATGGGCCAGGCGCAATGGCTCAAGCCTCTAATCCCAGCTCTTTGGGAGGCCAAGCCAAGAGGATTGCCTGAGCTCAGGGGTTCGAGACCAGCCTGGGCAACTTGGTGAGATCTCGTCTCTACAATGAATCAAAAACTTAGCCAGGCGTGGGGGTGCCCCCCTGCAGTTCTTAGCTCCTTGGAAGGATCGCCGGAGCCCAGCAGGTCGAGGCTGCAGTGGCCATGAGCGTGCCACTGCACTCTAGCCTGGGTGACAGAGTGAGACTCCACCTCAAAAAAAACAAATAAATAATATAAAATGAAAAGTATACATGGAAAACGTCAGGAAGGCCCAACCAGGAAACGGGGCCCAAGGGAGGAGGGGGGAGGAAGGAGCACGAAAGGAGGGTAGGAGGTGAAGAAAACGGACGGGGGTCACGGGCCCCGGGGCCCTGCTGAAGGCCAGCTCCAGGCCAACTCTCCAAAGCCATCCTCCGAGTGCAGACCTCCCGATGCACCCCG